>NC_044929.1:6293919-6317396 GCF_003576645.1 Ipomoea triloba
ATATATATATATATATATATATATATATATATATATATATATATATATATATATCTTAATTATGATATAAACCTCTTCCATAAAAGGCTAAATTTTCTTCCCATTGCCTCACACCCATGCTCGACAAGATACTGAATATGTATACTGAACATGTAAATAACAGTAGTGACTCAAGGAAGACAGCAGATTATTGTGTGGACCATGGTTCACGCGGCCGTGTGGACCATAATAAAATGTACATTTTTAATGTACTAAATGTACATTATTTTTGTACTGAATGTACGTACATTATTTTTATACTATAATGTATATTTAGTACATTAAAAATGTACATTTTATTATGGTCCACACAGCTCTGTGAACCATGGTCCACACAATAATCTGCCTCAATGTACTCACAAAGAGCCCAGCTAAGTAGTTCACCCTGCGAGAAGAAGAAGAATATAATCTAAATTCTAAAACCCTGGAACCAAAAACCTAGTGAGCCACCGATATAAAAAGCAAATCTGATATGCCGCATCCACTCCGATCCTCTCATCTCTGCTAGCGAATCAATTCACCATATACAAACATACATCCATGTACGTTCCAATTGAAATCATTCGCCCCATACTTTTGAAGTTGACGATAGAAGCTCTCATCCGATGTGAATGCGTATGCAAAGAATGGCGTTCCATAATACAAGACCCCCATTTCAAGCTCTCCTACCGCGGACAAAGGCGAATGCTGGTGGCGGCGTTCTACGACAGCTTAGACGTCACATCCATAACCAAAGTGAGGTTCGTCTGGGTTATAGTTGAGGTAAATTTAGTCCAGTTAGTCTGTGTAACCTGTCGAAAGGGTGCCGAGATTCTTAACTACACCGTTACCAGGCAAATAACGCTTTTAAGGCAGCACAAACTTCATATTCTGGTTTAGTTGTTCTCTTTTTCCTAAAGAGTGTCAGTTAGTTGACGTTGCCTCGTTTTCCCAACAGCCAGCCTCAAGAACAAAGAGTGGCGAAAAGTGTCATATCCTTATCGGGAATACAACTCTAGAATGGGCGTTAACTTTCGGAACACACTTCATTGGAGGGCAATTAGTTGGATAAGGAGACCTCAAACAATCATTTATTTTAAGGCCGAGAGGGATGAATTTAAAGAGCTGCATGCCCACCCCAGAATCACACACATACCTCAAAAGATCATTTATTCTTGGCCTGGGAATCATTGACGGCTGTCTCTGCATGGTTTGCCGGGGAAAGAAGAAGAAGAGAAACTACAAGTGTGGGTTATGAAGGAATATAGAGTGAAGGAATCGTGGGTCAGTCAATTTGTCATCTCTGAGTCATATCACCGCATTATACTCTTCCAAATGCAATACCAAAGTGTTGATATGCAGTTGTTACAAAGGTTCTCGATCGGCAAATATTAGTTTTTGATGTGAAAAATAACAAACTGCAGGACAATCATTTCTCAGCTGGAGAATCAAAATATTATGCTAATGCTGCCATACTCTCCTATGTTGAGAGTATTGTTTCGCCACATGAATTTATTTGGAGAGATGATCAACACAAACTCCCAGAATGATGTTGCTTGATATTTATTTTGAAAATGTTTAACATTTGATAAATTCATATTATTTTTTATTTTAAAGTTTATTTATATGAATGATAGTTTGAGCTTGAACATTATTTCATGTACTGCTACGTAAGTTTTTCATACAATTTTTTCATAATGAACTCTTTAGTTACTTTTTGTATGTAAGGTATTACACTTTCTTACAATAGTCCGGCAACCCCAAACTTACAATACTCTCTATTTAATATTAAGGTGCAATAATACTTCCTTGGCATTGTTTTGGTTCCAAAATTCACACATTCTGTATTGGTGACAATTTAAGGTTTACGTTTCAATTCAAATTAACTTCATTCACAAGAATAAGGCCGGGCTAAATATGCTAAATGGATGACTAATTATATGATACTATTGTCTATTGAAATTGTAATTTGACAACCTAATTTTAAAATAACGAGCCACAAGTTTATGTGTAGTGAAAATTCTACTCCATGGCCCTATAAAAAAAAAAGTCCCACAAACCCTACCCCTTATTCACACGACATGGAAGTTTCAATTCAGCTCCATTGTTAAACAAACTTATTCGACATATACTTTTACCGTTGCTGATTAAGCCTGTTATTCAATGCGAGTGTGTATGTAAATAATGTGTTCGTTGATACATGACTCAGATTTCAAACTCTTATATCATGGACATGAACGAGAGATAAAAAGAATAAGGTTACATATTATGAAGTATGACATAAGAAACAACCCAAACTAAATTATTTAAAAGTTTGGGGTTGCCGAACTATTGTAAGATTGCCGGCCAGATGCCAAAAAGAAGTTTTTGAGTGAAAAAGGCTTGGACTATATCTTTGTTGAATTGGCTATGCCGAGCATAGAAAAGCTTATAGGTTATATGTTATTGATCTTAGCCTAATGATTTCTATTCGGTTTATACAACAATAGAGACTAGTGATGCAATTTTTTGTGAAAATATATTTTTTCCATCCATTACTAGGACTAAGGATTTAATTCCTAGTACTAGTAGGACACAAAGTGATGACCGCCGGATTTTAGCGCGTGCAAGATGTGCAACAGCATAGGGCCCCAAAATTTTGGGGGCCCTTAGTCCAGCCCTGGTCCAATAGTTAGTATATGTATTTGTGATTATATTGGCTCAAAATTAGGTTTTCATGACTAATATAAATTCTACTACGTATTATTGAAAAAAAATTTCTACTCCGTAATATTCACGCGAATCACTTTTCTTCAATTCGCAGTTTATTTATACTTTGATAGGGTCTCACTTATTTACCAGCACAGGGTCACGCAAATAAAAAATCGGCCCGAATGACCAAAGTAGATCATGAATGCTCAAGTGAACCAGAATTAGGGAGAAGCAAAAAAACAAGGAAAACTAAAGATTTTGGTCCTAATTTCCAAATGTTTATGGTTGAGGGATCAAGGGAGTTAGTTTTGACTACTTCATAAATAGCATGGAGGAGGATCCAAGCTAGGATAGTTGAAGAGGTTATGAAGTCTCAAGATGCTTCATTTTGGAGAGAAACAATAGATGATGAAATGGATTCAAGTATTCAACATGTGGAGCAATACTTTGGTCCAGACTGATTTTTCCCTTGCATTGAACCAGTTGGGTGCTTCAAAAATAAGATGAAGATTGATGGTTCAATTGATCAATTTAAAGTTAGGTTTGTTGCTCAAGGCTTTAGGCAAAAGAAGGGCATTGATTTCCTTGATACGTATGTCCCAGTTGCAAGAATTACTATTGTAAGATTATTAATTGTTTTTATCGACTATTAATAATCTTATAATTTACAAAATAGATGTTAAGATTGCATTCTTAAATGATGAATTGAGGAGGAGGTTTATATGATTGTATAATATATTGTATATGCACATAATATTTATTAATATATATTTAGGTAAATTCTATAATATAACTTTTCTAATTATAATTTATATGGTTAGATTTATAATTAAGATAATTATAATTTTTATTCAATAATATAATTAAAATTATTTTTTTATATTTTTAGCATAAATCATTATTATATTATGATAAAAAAATAAATTAAAAATCTATATCTATACTATTAATAAAAACAGTATCCTCAACTTTAACTTCCCACCGAAAACACTCTTATACTATTAAGGTTTTCGTAATATTGTAAAATATAGTTATGCAATTCCTATTCAATTCGTAATACAATTGTACATTAAAATATGGTAATACAATTCCTAATAAAATATATTCATCCATATGTTCCTATTCATAATACAATTCTAAATTAAAATTACTCATCATAATAATATAGTACATATATTTCCCTGCAATGCAATCTATACTTCTATACTATTAATAAAAACAATATCCTCAACTTTAACTTCCCGCCCAAAACACTCCTATACTATTAAGGTTTTCGTAATATTGTAAAATATGGTAATACAATTCCTATTCAATTCGTAATATAATTGCACATTCAAATATGGTAATACAATTCCTAATAAAATAATAGATTCCCTATGTTCCTATTCGTGATACAATTCGATTAAAATTACTAATCTATACTATCTATACTATTAATAAAAACAATATCCTCAACTTTAACTTCCCACCCAAAACACTCCTATACTATTAATGTTTTCGTAATATTGTAAAATATGGTAATACAATTCCTATTCAATTCGTAATACAATTGCACATTCAAATATGGTAATACAATTCCTAATAAAATAATAGATTCCCTACGTTCATATTCACAATACAATTCTAGATTAAAATTACTAATCTTAATAATACATACAGTACATATACTTCCCTGCAATGCAAAACTATTAATAAAAACGAGTCAAGCCTTTTCAAGCTCATTTTGGGATCTGATTCTTATCCCTCAAATGTCTCTCACTCTTTCTGATACGAGATTGCACTTCAAGTTTCAGCATAAATAATTCCCATTGATGTTTGCATATGTCATGACTATCAACAAAAGCTAGGGTTGAACACTAACTCACGTTGGGTTATTGCTAAAAAAACTAGTTTTTAATCACAGTCAATTATACGTGGCTTTATCCCGAGTCACTCATCCTAATAGCCTGAAAGTGTCAGTTCTAGACGAGGATGGACAAGATCGTGTTGCTACTACCAATGTTGTCTACAAAGAGGTTTTCAATAATGTGTACATACAACCAGTGATATTATGTTTTTTTCCAAGATGGAAAAATTGTTATATATCTACACAAAAATATATCTTCCATACATATGAATTAGAATAGCAATTGATTCATATAACTGAGTTACTAGAGAACAAGCATATTTGCCCAATTTATAAAAATCCTAAACAATGATATATAAAATCTCTAAAGTTCCAGCACCGCATGCGTACATCTACACATTAGCTATTAATTAAGCAATTATTTGCTGGAATTCAAACAAGGATAACATCAGAAAGCATAATTGATCCAAAACTTATTTTCAATTGCACTATATAATATTTGATGTTATAATTTATATAATTATATATCGATCCAAATATTCTTAATATATTATAACAAATCTATTCTGTGCATCGCACGGGTGAAAATACTAGTATCTATAATATGAGAATACAAACAAATAGAATATATCCAAGACTTCCAATAATTCGGTATTATACTTACACACAAATGGTGATTATAGAAATTTTTTTATAAAAAAAATCTCACAAAAAAGGTGAGAATCTAAAATAATATAACAGTCCTACTGGTATATAGAAATAAGTAATCATCAACTCATAATTTATTTCCTAATATAACACAAACTCTTATATAATCTACCTTATAAAAAGCAAATCCGGTGTGCCGCAGCCACTCCTCCCTCATCTCCGCTTCTCAATTCGATCACCATATACATACATCCATCATCCATGTACGTACAAATTGATATCATTCGCCTCATACTTTTGAAGTTGACGGTAGAAGCTCTCATCCGATGCCAATGCGTATGCAAAGAATGGCGTTCCATAATACAACACCCCGACTTCAAGCTCTCCTACCGCGGACCAAGGCGAGTGCTGGCGGCGGCGGCCTCCGACAGCACCTTAATCTTTACATCCATAACCGACAGTCTATGCATTAAAACCCTATTCCATCTCAGTAAGAATCGCTCCTTTCCTCCTCCCCTATATCGTTGGTGGTCTGGTGTTTGGTGCTCTTGCAACGGGCTTGTGCTTTTCTCCGTGCGAAAACATATTTTGTTGTGGAACCCCTCCACCCGATGCTGCACAAAAGTGCTTGAGCTTGGACGTTTGAGCAACACCTTCCCTTGCGATGTCGTCTCGGGGTTATGTTACGTCTCGTCCACAGGAGATTACAAGGCTGTTCTGGTATTCCGTAATGGCTGTAATGGCGGTGATCGCACTGCAATGGTTGCCAGCCTCAAGAACAAAGAGTGGCGAAAAATGACATTTCCTTACTACATAGGCTGCTCTACGGACAACGGGGTTAACTTTCACAACACACTCCATTGGAGGGTAAATGATTCTAAACAAATCACTTTCCCATGGAGATGTAAAAATATCATTTATTTCGAGGCGGAGAGCGACGAATTCAAAGAGCTTCCCGGCCCTGAACTGTGCGGATTGAAAAGTGAAGTTCTTGGCTTGGGAATCGTGGACGGCTGTCTCAGCATGGTTCACCAGGGGAAAGAAAGAGGAGAGAAAAATGTGTTGGTTATGAAGGAATATGGAGTGAAGAAATCGTGGGTCCGTCAATTTGTCATCTCATCTGCCTCTGAATTATTCAGTATTGAGTATAGTTACATTACATTATACTCTTCCAAATGCAATACCAAAGTGCTGATATGCAGCTGTTTGTATGGTTCTTGGGAAATATTAGTTTATGATGTGAGGAATAACAAAATGGACAATTATTTCTTAGAATATCCAAAAGAAGGTGAAGGTCTTTGTGAAGCTGCTACATGCTCCTATGTTGAGAGTGTTGTTTCGCCACATGAATTTATTTGGAGAGATGATCAACACAAACCCCCTGAGAATGATATTGTGTTGAGGTTTATTTTGAAAAAGTTTAATATATGATAAAATCATATTTTATTATTTTAAGTTTATTTTTATGAATAATATTTTGAGCTTCTTGACATTATGTAATTAGTACTTCTCTTTTATGAAACCAGGTCAAGTTCTAATTCGAGTCTGTCACACATTCTATATAGATTTATTTTTTTTAAAAAAATATCAACATAAATTATGTTTCCGAATTATTATGGTATAGTGTATTCATCAATGTTTTTGCTCTTGTGCATTCAAAGTGTGTTAAAGTAACATTGAAACATTAAGGAGACGTTTGGTTCACGGAATGTTAGATTACCTTAGAGAATGTTAGAAATATTAGATAACCGGGAATGTTAGATTCACGGAATCTTAAATTACCTTAGGGAATGTTACCGGGAATGTTAGATTCACGGAATGTTAAATTACCTTAGGGAATGTTACCGGGAATGTTAGATTCCTGTGTTAGATTCCTGACAACGGAAATAAGATAAATTGATTAAAATGTCCAAAGCTCAATATTAGTAATAAGATAAAGGGAATGTGAGATTACCTAAGAAATCAGGGTGTATCTCACATTCCCTTCCAATAGCTAAAAACTTCATCGGAAGGTTATGTTGGAAATCTTATATTCCCAAGAAAATATAATCTTAATTATTTTATATAACTTGAACCAAACGCCATTGGCGATTAGTGAACAAAATGCCAAAAATTCACATTAGTTAGAGCTCTACATTATGCTTCCATGAAGTCAATTCTAAAGGGATGAACCCCTCAATACCGGAGAGAACAGCCTGTGCAATAACTTTGCCTAGCCAACCATGATACAACAAACCCCTTGAACCGAGCCCCGTAAATAACCACAACTTGCCTGCTTCTTTACATCCAACAAGCTCGTCGACACAACCCAAGAGAGGAAGCGACCCTTGAGGAGTGAGCGGTGGCATTGCCCTTAGGCCTGCGCTCAAACCTCTGACACTCCACTTCTTGATGCCCGGATACACTGTGGATGCCTTTTGCAGAAGCTCTTCCAGAGCTTTGGTTGCTTCCCCTTCGGAAACCGCCCTTGAATAGTTTCTTGACTTCCACTCCCATGTGGCGCCCACGTGGAGATCTCGCGGTCCCTGAATAGCGAGCCATGCATCCGCTAATATTGACGGGCCGTGATCAGGATAATCCTCTCTAGAATCAAGCATTCACAAAACTAGTGTTAAAAGTGGCATATTGAAAATTACAAAGATGTCAAAAATCAAAGCAAATGAATGCAATACCTAACATGATCATCAATCCTCAGGCGAGCAATAACGCCCCTGCATGTCCGCAAAGGGAGCCTTCCCGACAACTCAGGGAGAAAAGCTGCTCTGGCACCAAGGCATATGATCACCGCATCATACTCCCCTGAAAGAAATGTCCCATTAGCAACTCGTTTTCACCGCCAAACAAATAATTCCAAATCTCTAATGGCACGTTTGGTTAGCAGAATAGGCCTGGAATGGCATAGCATTCCCAGTAATAGGCCTATTCCTTTGTTTGGTAAAAAATTTTATTCCCAGGAACAATGGAATGGCTTATTCCTTACATATTCCATTCCCTATGGAATAGTATTCCTATTCCCTCAAAATTCATTCCGTGAATCAAACGTGCTGTAAGTCTTTGTTATGCCTGATTCAAAACAGAATCTAAAAGAAGTTAAGAGCTTACCTGCAAGTTCTAGGAGGCCATCAATAGATTTTTTGTGCAAGCACAACTCTTTATGTGCAACACCCGAAGTGGATAAGTCTTTCGCAGCATTTTGACATGCTGTGTAGAGAGCCTAAAGCAATATCATAACATGGTAATGCATTAATATTGAAAATGTTTGAAAAACAAGACCTCTCCATTTTCATACCTCGAGATAGTATTGGGAATGAACATTGACAGCTTCAGGCATGTGAAAAGCCACATCCAGAGGCACAAACAAACTTGGAACAAGATTATGTGCAGATTCTCTATTAATCGTCTCTATTCTACAGCTGGCAAGGAAGTCCTGAGCATTCTACTAAAGAAGAATAAATAAAAACATGTCACTCATAATAATACCATCTTGTTTCTAGTCTTGTTAGTAGTTTTAAGCACTTACATTAATCATAGTGTCCATATTCTTCGAACTGAGCGCAGGTCTCAGAATACCTCTGCAACAAACACATTTCATCTTAAACAAGATAAACTTATGTAAATAGTTTGGAATTTTAAGCTAAATGCTAATATAAAAAAGAGGAGGCTATAATGAAAACTATTGTGCTAACCTTCTCCTAACCATAAAGTTATTTTCATTCTGACCATGATCTTGTTTTTCAACATTTGATGATTGGGAAAATTTAGCATTTTCAGCTATCCTTAGAAGATTTAAACTCTCCTTCCAACACTCTTCCCCTTTCCAGAGAAGCTTAACTGCAAACAAACAATTAGCAAATCAATGTGAAACACTTTTGAAAGTTAAGCCCAGAGTTTAACATGGAATACGTTAAGTTGCAACAGAATAGAGAAATTTCTATTAACGTGGGAATGCACCTTTAGGAGAGTATGGATGAAGGAGTCCACCAGACATTCCAGATGCACCTCCACCAATGCCAATTTCATCATATATGTCAATGAAAAGCGGTGCCTCCTTCGGACTGTGCTGCAAAATGAAATTGTTTAACAACTAAAGTGAACTTGAAAGAAAAAGAATTAACCAAGAACTACATTAACTATCTAAATAGATAAAGAGTGAAGAGAGCAAGGTTCGAAACTTGGGAACGACTGTTTGGGGAGTCGGGACTATACTCAAAGCGGGCAGATCCCTTGTGCGCAGTGACATTTGGCTCCTGGGCAATTGAGTTATCACTTAGGGCAAAGAGTGGGAGGCTTTAGGTTGGGGATTCAATCTTTTGGGAGAAAATAAAGAGAGAAAAAAAGAAACTAAGGCACAGAATCACATTAAAATAAACTGAAGTTTAAAGTTCCAATCTTTTAAAGGGAGAAAATAAAGAGAGAAAAAAAGAAACTAAGGCACAGAATCACATTAAAATAAACTGAAGTTTAAAGTTCCAATCTTTTAAACCATTAATTTCCTTAACTGCCTCCCCCTCTCCTAATGCTTCATTTAAGTCCCAAAAGAAAAAGAAGGATATTTACTTTTCAATCAGAAGCAACACAGAGATATCTGCCGCTATATAAAAGTACATATGAAGAAGGGGAAAGAGAGTACTTGCAGCAAATGCCAAACCACAGACAGCCCAGCATAGCCAGCACCAAGGACTGCATATCTGAACACAAAATCCAAACAAAAATCATGAATTGAAAGCATGGGTACACTGCTAAATGCACATATATCGCTATCAAATGAACAATACGGTGAAGCAAGACCTGAGGGGCCGTTGAGAGAGAACAGAATAACAACGGATAGAGAACAGGGAAGAAGGAGAAGACAGCCGTCTTGGTGAAATGGATTTCTTGGTGTTCAAAGAGCTGCCAAGAAGTGCTGTGAATGTCGATTTTGGTTTTAAGCTCCAAGAAAATATTATTGAGTTTTGGGGGAGTAGCGCCATAGCTCTGCTCGGGTTTGTGAACTCCCCAGCCTGCTATCTATACTTCTAAGTTCTAATAGCAGAGATTTTATGACCCGAATATATGTCTCATCCGGGTCGGGTCATTTGAGTGCAGTGTATAGACCCGAATATATGCATCCTCCGAACGGGTCGGGTTGGGTCGGAAATGTTAAAAAAGGAAATGTGCAAATAAATATATAAATAGAAAAATCCTAAAAGTTACGTCCTAAAAGTTTATGATTGATCTATGGTTGTACTTTTTTCTTTAACCTAAGTTTTTTTTCCCTTTAAGTTTTTCTTAACCTAAGGATTTTAATGAGACAACCATGTATAACACATGTTTTAAAATGCATTATGTACTTTTTTTTTTTTTTTCACATAATTTTTTCTAGTTGAGGTTTTTAACGAGACATGGGTATGATAAGATAATGACCAAGGGGGAGTGTTATAAAAAGTTGATATATTTGTGGCCATTATCTCTGAGTGGTCTTGGTTGGTTACCTAGTTTTTAAGATCATTAAAACTGTAAGATGTATTATTCTATTGTATACGTTCAATGAGATAAATGAGAATGATGATGTATGGTTTTGCCTCGATTTTTATATTCCTGTTTTCTCTCTGTTGTGATCTTGTAACGAGATTTTCACTGAGGATCAATCACACGATTTACAACAAATTCCTTGTTTTTGTATTTGTGATTTTGAATAATAAACACTCTAGAATTTTCTCAATTTCTCTTCTTTTTTTTTTTTTGTAAATATAAATACTATATGGTCTCATTTCTTACTTCCAATTCAAACTATTTCTCACAAATCCTTAATGTAGATACTTTTCTTGAGATCTACATGATGAAAATATTATATCCTTATTTATCACATCATTGAGTAAAAGTGAGAGCATCCTCAATAGTTGTAATTTTTGAAAAGTTTTTGCAGGTGTGATTAGGAAATAGAAGATGAAAGAGAAGAGAAAAGGGGGAACAAAACAAAACAAAGCTGAAACAAAAACAAAAAAAAATCCTGAAAAGCATCATTAACGCAACCGGTTGGGCGCTGGTTCCGCTTCATGGAATGAAATTGCGAGAATTAGAGAATTTGGTGGGTCCCACAAGTCTGCCAAAAACCAAGTGTTTGCCTGTAGTTTTTTTCTCTCTCCTCCACGTAAGCTTGTTTTTCTCAAAAACCTACCCAAAATCCATGGAGGGGATGGTTTGAGAAGTAAAATTTTAGAGTACATGTAGTAAAATTCTTTTTTTAATTGTAGAAAGACATTTTTATCTTCATCAATTCAATAAGTATATCTCCAATACAAATTCCCGATAACTTTTCGTCGTCAATTTGACCGGATGGATTAAAATTGACAAAAATTAAATAATTGTAGACGGAAATTGACACTTTTAAAACTTATAAATTTAAATTAAAAGTACTCCAATGGTCATATAACCAAAAATGAAATATTTTCTATATAAAAACAAAATCTTTGTCAAAAAAATTATTTTTTTCTCGCTCAAACACCTTTCTAAATGAAGAAATAAATATATTCTCTGTCAATATGAAGAGATAAGAAAAACTTGCATTTATTAATATTAAATTTATGGCAATGAATACAGTGTCAAATAACATAGGTCAGTTTATACTGAAATGAACTGGTTTTCGAAATAAGAAATTTGTTGGAAAAAATGTTAAAAAGTTTGGAGCTCCAATGTGCTTGGGAATTTTTTTAATGTCTCTTTGACTGCTGCATTTTATACCTATGAAATGGAAAATTTTATTTGTAACACCTTAAATTCTATACACCACATTTTGATAGATTTGCTAGCTTTATAAGTGATGTAAATAGAACAATTTGCTATTTGTATCACCTTCATTAAAATTAGTCAAACATTATGTTTTTATTTAAAATATTTATTATCTATTATTTATTTTTATTTCAAATTGTGATAGTATAATAATTTTGTTTATAATACTCTTTCAATTAATCTATACGTACTATTAATAAAAACAAATCCTCCAATTTAACTTCCCGTCCAAAACACTTTTATATTATTAAAGTTTACGTAATATTGTAAAATATAGTAATACAATTTATATTCGAACTACAATTGTAAATTATAATGTGGTAATAAAATTCCTAATAAAATATATTCTTTTTTACTCTTTATACATAATACAATTCTAGATTAAAATTACTAATCGTAATAATACAGTACATATACTTCTTTACAATGCAATCTATCTATACTATTAATAAAAACAAAATCCTCTATTTTAACTTTCCCCCAAAACCCTCCTATACTATTAAAGTTTACGTAATATGGTAAAATATGATAATACAATTTATATTCGTACTACAATTGTAAATAAAAATATGGTAATAGAATCCTAATAAAATATATTATTTTTTACTCTCATATTCGCAATACAATTATAGATTAAAATTACTAATCGTTATAATATAATGCAGTACATATACTTCCCTGCAACGCAATCTATACTATTAATAAAAACAAAATCCTCTATTTTAACTTCTTGCCCAAAATAGTCCTATATTATTACAGGGCGTTTGGTTGGGAGTAGGGAATTAGGGGGGAAAGAATTGTAATTCGTTGGAATTGCAATTCAATGAATAAAGTAGGAATTGAAATTACAATGTTTGGTATGCAGAAATAGGAGTACAGGGAATTGAAAGGTAAGAAATGACAAAATGACTAAAATACCCTTATGTTGTGGTAGATGTTGTAGTAGTAGTAGTAATAATAATAATAATAATAATAATAATTCTTTCAAAATAATAATAATAATAATAATAATTCTTTCAAAATAATAATAATAATAATAATAATAATAATTCTTTCAAATTTAAATAAATAAATAAAAGACAAAGGGTATGGGAGGAGGGGCAACATTATCTTTACACCAACAAATTGCCCATCCTCTCCACCGAATTGTAATTCATGGGGGGTACCCCATGAATTACAATTCATCACTTTGAGCGAATTGCAATTCTGCGGAATTGTAATTCCCTCCAACCAAACACTGTAGTTTGGGAATTCACTGAATTGCAATTCCCCCAAACTACATCCAACCAAACAGGCCATAAGAGTTAAAGTACCCATTCTTTTAAATACACGCTAACAGTATATATGTGCGCCTTCATGAGTAAGGCTGTCATTATTCCTGCAATACTTTCTCACTTTTAAAAAGGGGTCTCACTTTCACACCATATCAAAACAAAATAAATCAAAAATCAAAAATAAAAATAAAATAATAAATAAAATTTAGTACAAAGGCTGCTGCAGGCTTTTGTCATATTAGCAAACTTGCTGCAGTAGCAAGTTTGCTAACCACGTCATCATTTTAAAAAAAATTGCTTTCCAATGTACCATGTCATTTTAGGGAAAAATTTGTTGGGATCAGTTAGTCTAACTTACTTAGTTCTTGATTGGCGAATTGTACCTAATGACGCATGATTAAATTTTGACAGTCACTATAACACTACATCACCATGATTTAACTATTACACAAATTTTTTAGGGCCGATGGATATTCTCGGGCGAGGAATTTCGATTTTTGCACCAAAGGTAATATGTAGTG
Organism: Ipomoea triloba; assembly: GCF_003576645.1. Lineage (NCBI taxonomy): Eukaryota > Viridiplantae > Streptophyta > Magnoliopsida > Solanales > Convolvulaceae > Ipomoea > Ipomoea triloba. The sequence goes on from NC_044929.1 coordinate 6,307,686, forward strand.
TACGAAATAGAATAAAATAATCGCTGTCTGTGTGCCAAACACGACTTTAACAGCGAGATGGAACAAATGCCTATGATCGTTCGGTGTCGCTACCACAATCTTTAACAAAATACGCTTTCTGAAACTTAAAGAAAAAGAAAAAGAAATCAATTCATAAACTTCTAGTAATTAGAATATGCTGACGAATAATCTTTCCAAGTATTCACTTTTCTACCGCTTTTGCCCATGGCATTTGCAGAATTGCAAAATAGGAAGTTGGTTGGTTTAATTGGAAAACACATTAATTGTTGACTTTGACATTATTAGAGATTTAAATTTTGGTTTAAGCATGAAACTACTAACCTAATTAATGTTTTCAATAATAATAATAATAGTATTTTGATAAAAATAATCAAATTAGTATACTACAAATCAATAAATATTATCAAACATATAATTATAATACTTTGTAAATACAAGTAATGAGTACATTGATAACAATTGATTATGTTAATGTAAATTAACACCAAAATAATAATAATAATAATAATAATAATAATAATAATAATAATAGTAGTAGTAAATGAGTCATGTACTCATGTGTATGATTTGCACGGAGTAATGTAATTCATTAGTGGAACTAAAGAGAAGAGTAAAAAAAGTTTATTGACAATTAGTCAATTACTGGCTCGTCATCGGGGGTGTTTGGCAAACGGCTGATAACTTATAGCTGATCGCTGGTTAGTTTAGCTAGTAGTTAATGACTGATTACGTTAACTGGTTTGACCAGCTGGTTGTATTAGCTGGTTATAAAAAACTATTTGGTAAATTAGCTGTTTACTAATAGTTGATTGAATGTAAAATGACATTTAAGGGTATGAGTGTATTGTATTATTTCAACCTTTAAATATAACAAGATAAACTTTTATTAATAAATAATTATAAAATTTGAATATCATCCATACTTTTTTTAAGGACATAACTTAATTATTTTTTGTTTATTTAACTCTTATTAAATTTATACTAGTATTCTAAAACAATTTTTATTACATATTTATTTTCTATTATTATTATTATTATTATTATTATTACTATTATTATTAAAAATGACAAACCCATCACCCGTTTATTATTATTATTATTATTATTATTATTATTATTATTATTATTATTATTACTACTACTACTACTACTATTATTATTATAAAATAACAAACACACCACACATTTAAAAGTAAATCCCATTGATTTCAAATGATAAAATAGTCAATGTACTCATTGTTCCCAACAAGCTAATACGAAAAGCTACATTCATTAGCTTTTCAATTTTCAGCTTATCAGCTTATTGGCCCAATAAGCTAAGACCAATAAGCCATTTACCAAACACTTCAAAATAACTTATTGGTTGGTCAAAACGCTAAACTTGGTCAAATAAGCTAAAATTTGGCTTATAAGCCAATAACCAAACACCCCCGATCATCTTTGGCTTAATTGTCCAAAATTTATGAAATAACCTTTTTTTATGGTTAATACTACTAATGAGTAATTTTCTTGATTTTAGTAATGGTTAGAAAATAGATTTTAAATCACAAAACAACAACCATATTTGTAATTTTTGGAGAAAATTTTTCAAAACAAAAACTTGAGGGGTGAGGTTTTTTTTTTTTTTTTTTTTTTTTTTTTTTTTTGGTTAATGGGAATGGGGTTTTACTTTTTTTTTTTTTAAATGAGTTTTTATTTTTTTTTAAATAAAATTTTTGTAAGACCCGCATCCGGAGAAAATGTCTACAAAAAGACACGTAACTTATGCGTAACGGGAAACTGCAACGCCCAGCTGGGCTCGCAACAGTACCTTTATTTTGAGTTTTTAAAATTTTTTTTTGTTGTTAGTATTTTTTTTCTTATTTTTCTTCTTCTCTCTTCCCATTCTTTTCTACATGCCACTGTAACAGGTAGTGTCTAGCCTGCTAAGCAGTAGACACTAAATTATTCTCTTAACCAACAATAAAACTTTCTTAAATATTTGTTGTAAGTTATTAATTAATTATATTTAACAATTTTTTTTTGTTTAAAAAGTGCAACAATATTGACTTGGAGTTGAGATGATTAATCTAACACAATCAATATTATTATATAAATGAGTGAATATACAAAGTATGTATGAGGTATGAATCAGGAAAAGGATGTATAATATTAAAAAGAAAAATGTGCCATGGCTAGCTATTTTATTTTATTTTTATTAATTTAGGGTCAAAGGCAACCATGACAATTGCCTTCACCTCTGTTTGGATCTCTAATCGATGTTGTCAGTTTCTAGATATAAACTTTCAAAAGCTATCGCCATGGGTGCCTCTTTATTTATATATATATATATATATATATATATATATATATATATATATATATATATAGAAAGTAGCTCAAATGCGGATGTGAGCTCCCATGCGGCTGCATCTGTGTATCTAATTGGATTAATCTAATGATGGCAATTGCAGTTCCATCAGTTCGCGTATGTTAAGTGGAAGATTTTTTGGTAATTTTAGTATTTATATTATGTGAATTGAAATTGTGTATTTTAGTACATGGTGTTGTACATTTTAATACATGTTGTGGTGTGTTTTTATTATTATGTTGGTACATTTAACTATGTTGTGAAATTGTGTATTTTAATCCATCATTTGGTGTATTTTCATACATAGAATGGTGTGTAACTATGTTGTGGAATGGTGTGTAACTGTGTTGTGGAATGGTGTGTTTTAATCCGTCCTTTTGTGCATTTTAATACCTAGAATGGTGTGTATTTTAACACATGTTTTCTTCTTCTTCTCCCAACACATGTTTTTCTAATAAGTGTAATAGTGCATGTTTATAATCTGGGATGAAGAAGATTCTAAAAATCTTGAAAATTCAAAACCATGATCATGAAAGCTCCACTCATATAAAATAAAACCCTACCTATTGAAGTTCTCTTATCTTTGGTTTCTTCACGGCCGCCGCCTCCGTGAAGCAAGCGGATCGGAGGCGGCGTTCGGTCCTCTTCCCCTACGCGTCTTCCCCTGCTGCCATCTCCACCTTAGGCAACGTCCACCTTCATTGTCTTTTCTGCATTCACGGTTTTCTCCTTCATCTTCACCGCTACCGGTCGCTCTCTTATGTTCGCCCTATTGTTTCCTTTTGCTTTGTTTTATTGGTATAATTTTGTTTGCAGTTTTTGTGTTTTTCCTCTCGTTGGTTTGACGAGTTTCTTCCTCTCGTTTACTTGGCAAGTTCTTTTTTCATAATGCGTGAAACGATAAAACTAGTCATAGCGTACGTGAATCTCATCCTGGGTGACAAATATGACAATGAAAAAGAGACTCCTATGAACTATGATATGCAGTTCAGCCCGATGGAGATATTGTCAATGGATAGAAGAATGGAAATAGATACTCAGGTGGTGTGCAAGACTATTCAACCTGTGTCAGTCTTGGGTACGTTTGACCAAATCATTAAAGAAGCTTTAAGTTCCTTCAAAGAATTCAGCTTCAAATTTGTGAAACAGTCTGCGAATCAAGTTTTCTATATTATGAAAGTTGTTTCTATGTCTGACTGTAAGGAATGTTTGACCATTCCATCGATCTTTATTGTAAATGTTTCAGTCTATGATTAATGAATTAGCTTCTTTATTTTCAAAAAAAAAATCTAGGATGAAGATTTTCAATAAGTGAAATTGTGCATTTTAACACACGTTGTGGTGCATTTTAATACGTAGAATGGTGCATATTTTAGCACATGTTTTCTTCCTCTTTATTTTGGTGAGAATTTAGCACATGTTTTCTAATATGTGTAAATAATGCATGTTTATAATCTGACATGAGACACGTTGTGGTGCCTTTTAATGCGTAGAATGATGCGTTTTATTACGTATATTGATGAATTTTAAGTGAATATGTGCATTTGGTTATAGTGTGGAATGACGTGTTATATCTGTCATTTGATTCTCTTTAAAGCTAATTTGATTCATGCATGATCTTAATATGATTAAGGCCATCTTTGATTTTTAGCCTCACTAGCCAAATAGCCTGTTCATACCGTAATTATTTTCCTTTGTCACCCACTTTGAGCCTGTCAACCGTATTTTTGTTCTTATGAGCCACATTATAATAAGCCTCATACCTTAAATTAATTTCCTTAACCTTGTCTAGAGGACTAGGGGAGCTTTGATTGGGTAAATACATAAGGATTGAGTGTGGGGAAAGAGGTTGGCAAAAGTGACTATATGAGTGAGAATAATGCAATTGTCATTGGAGTTCTATGAGCTTTTTGGTTGGTATCTTCAAAAAAAAAATGAGTTGATGTAGTTGTTTCATTTGAGGTTGTTTCTAAACTAAAGAGGGTGAAATGTATGATGGAAAGTGTCTTTCTTCTTCTACAAAAAAAAAAAAAAAAAAAAAGAAGAAGAAAAGAAAAAACGAAAAGTAGTAGTACATAAAAGAGAAAAAGAGAAAATGAAATTATCATTTTTTTGGCTGTTATTAGTATTCCTGCTGAATAAGATATGAATAGTTTATGGTCTCATGGGATGTGATAGTTTATTTGGTTAGAGTTGAGCTATCAAAATGACAAGAGCGATTGGGTTCATTTGGTCTTTTGAGTAAGTTCATTTATTCATGCTCCTCTAGTTTTGAAGGCTTTTTGAACTACTTTTCCAAATATTTCCTACCCTTTGCCCTAAGCCCCATTACAACCTTGAAGAAAGTCCTTATGATTTGATCATGCATGTTATCTTGTAGTGGAGAATGAGAAGATATGCAAGCCTATGGTAGAGCATTTCTATAGGAATCGATTTGAGTGAAATCTATACACCCTTCAAACACTTTTGAGTGATGAGCGATATACCCGTGAGGGCTTGGTTATTTAGTTCACTCCATTTTTCAAATAAATTGCTAGCTAAGTATTTATCATGTGTTTGAGACCAATGTTCATGAAGTGTTATGAGTTTTTATATTTATGTTTTCTTAAATAATGTTTTTGCTTGAGGACAAGCAAATGATTAGTGTGGGGAATTTTGATAAGCACTATTTTTATACCTATTTATATTTGATTCTTATAATAAATTAGTTTTATTTATTTTACATTATATTTATTTTAAACTTTATTTTATATTTTATACTAATATATTAATTATGTTAATAATTATGCTTAATAAATATTTATGGACTAATCATGTTTCTTTAATTTAAATTTAATCTAATTAAATTATTTGTTTTGTTTTGTTAGCAGCCAACAACGAACCAATTTATAATTAAATTAATATAATAAGATTATAATTACCTCTTCCTTCAGTTTGTTATGTACATAGAATACTACAATGATGCGGACGAAGCGGACATGCGACGATTGCGGCGGAGGATTGCTGCGTGCGACGTGGATGGCTCTCTTTGCATTTGGCGCAATTTGTGCATTTCTAAGTGTATAAATAGATAGCAGCATGCTTTGTAAAAGCCATCCCATTTTTAATTGAATTAGATTTCCTTTTGTTGCCTCACGCACGTGTATATATATATATATATATATATATATATATATATATATATATTTTTATTTAGTAACCAATCCTACGATGTACTGCTGAGTTCTTATTTTTTCCAATTCGAGGATTATGGAAGTTTGATTCTACAAAACCAGTAAGCTTTATTTAGCCTAAATTATTCTTTACGCTTTATTATCTATATATCTTCTGTTATATTCATATATATGATTTAATGCTTGGTTAATTGTTGCAATAGGGCCCATTGTTCAATTATCAAGTTATTAAATTGCTAGTCAGAACCTTGAATCCGTAATTGTTTAAGTGTTTTGATGTTGTAGCAAATAGCACAATTTGATTATAACTGATTTTCAGTTTGTGTTATGGAGATATATGGTCTAGCTTAAATGAACCGAGCTATGAGTTTGTTGGCTAGGATTGGTAGTCTTTCTAATTCGATAATGCTGGTAGTAAATTAAATCCTAAGAGCTTGTTTAGGGTTGTTTATTAGCTAGGGAAGTAATTAAAGAGCTTGTTTTAATTATCGACGAAGTAAGGAAAGACAGGTTGTTAGAGCTTGTTAATAACCATAACCAATCTAGTAAAGAGTAAAGTTAGTTTGGCTTGCATATCAATATCTGTCTTGTTAGAATTAAACTGATATTATGCCTTGGGTTGGATACCCTTTGCTATTGACATTCACTTGATAATTATTTGCTGTTTGATATTATTTTCTATTTTCCATTTTATTGTTGCTATTTAAGTTTCGATTCTCATTTCATTATTTATTAAATCTATTGCTAAAGATAAGTCTAACCAGTCTCTGTGGATACGACCTTACTCATCGCTATTACAATTCATATAAGAGTAAGTGTTTATTATTTGTTGGTTTCGACACCCATCAAATAGCCGCACAACCATACCTAAGGAGCATGCCACATTTGAACTCTACTATAGATATATATAACACATACTATTTCTTCTCACATAATATATACTCTCAGTTATTTACGATATTTCTATGAGACAACTAGTTTTTTTTTTTTTTTTTAAAGTTATTTGGAGTGCATTGCCTAATTCTAGAATGTTCAATGGTTTAATTGAACCCTTTTTTTTTTCTCAATGCGTGAGTCTCCTATGAGACCGTCTCAGTGTCTCACTATCCTTATCCGTGAGACGGGTCGGGTCAATATAAAAATGGAATATTAATCATGAATAAGTTGTTTGTTTTTGAGGTGACGAGGAAAATCCGCAGTCACTATCTGATGGTGTGCATTTGGTAGATTCCACTTTGTGACTCTAGCCGGCAAATTACCACAAGGAGGTAAACCAACCTAAGTTGCCCATAGTTGATCATAGGGATGGCAATGTGTCTCGTCCTCGGCGGGGATCCCCGATCCCCGTCCCGATAGAGACGGGGATCCCCGATCCCCGTCCCGATAGAGATGGGGATGGAGAAAATTTTTTAGGTACATGGATGAGGTCGGCAACATGTGTGATTCCCCGTTGGGGATGGGGATACCCCTCCCCACCCCCTGAATAATTATATATATAAGTACTTACATTATAAGTCCCAGTAATGCACTATACTATATGTACATGCAATATATATATATATATATATATATATATATATATATCTATATCTACTATACTAATAAGAGCCAAAGAGAGTTAGGCCTAAAATGGGTAGAAAAAATGGCGGTAAAATTATTTAATCAAATGGATGGTTCAGATGAATTATTTAATCAAATAGATGGTTAAGATAATTCAGATTAATATTATTAATAAAGATTACCTAATTTAACTTTACTTTTATGATTATCCGTTAAGTTTTCCGTTAAATATTCTCTTCTCCGTTAATATTCCGTTAACTTTTAACATACCCATTAATTTCTATAAGAAATGTCTTAGGTCCGAACCTCATCTCAATCAAATTTGACATAATTAAGTTTCTCACTCTATTTTACTCTTATTAAATTAAATAAATTAGTAGCTACAACAAAAAATGATACATATGTATTTCTTTAATTTAGAATTATGTGTCTACAATACCTTTATTTGAAAAAATTATTCATTATAAAAAAATTAAATTAAATAAGAGAAATAATTTCATTAGTTATATTGTCTTTATTTTCTCTCATGCAAAGATTCTTTACATTTAAATTTATCAATTGATATTATTCATTACATTGTCCATTATCTTATTTTTACAATATCTTGTAATTAAATATCAAAGGTATAGTACAAAATAATATATATTTATTTACCAAGTATTTTATTAATACTATGAAAAAAAATTTAAAATAATTTGAAACTAATTATATTAACTACTTGGGGATTGGTTGACAAAGAGACTACTCAAATAATAACCCAACAAATTGAAGCGGAATCACTCTATTTTACTCTTACTGAATTAAATAAATTAGTAGTTACACCAAAAAATGATACATATGTATTTCTTTAGTACCATGAAAAAAATAAAAAAGAATACTTTGAAACCAATCAATCAGAGTAAATTACACTTTTGGTCCTGTAACTATTGAGGTCGTGTTAATTTCAGTACACGACTTTAAAAACTAACAATTTAATCCCGTAACTATGCAATTTTTAACACATTTAGTCCACCGACCAAATTACCGGCCAAATGTCGTCGAAAAGCATAAAATCTTTTTAAATTATTTATTCACAGGGGTAAATGGGTCATTTCAAGCTCACCTTTTTGTTCTCCTTCCTCCCAGCTTATTTGTTCTTCTTCTCCATTTTTGCAGCGGCGGCCGGAAAAAGAAAAACAACATAAATATGTTTTTCTGTTCGCCAAAATTGAAATTGCTCGCCAAATCACCTGGTCACCTGGTCCGGACTCCAGAAACTTATGTTTTTCTGTTGAAGTTATCAGTGTGCGGCGATGAACTCCTTGTCGCCGTTGTAGAAGCGGCGGTTATCGGCGGCATGGTTGTTGACGGTGGTGGCACACGGAGGAAACTACTATCCTAGACTTCAAGAATCTACCAGACAGGCATCGTCCAACATATTCCTAAAACTTAAATTTATTTTTTTTCAAATAAAATTAATCGCTGTATTTAGGTGAAGATGAGTTCAAGAATGTCAAAATAAACTTTATGTTGGGTTGGTTTTAGTTGAAATTTGTGTGCAAAAGAAATTTATGCTGTTTTTCTTTTGTTGGCCGCCGCTGCAAAAATGGAGAAAAGAAAGAATAAGCTGGGAGGGAGGAGAACAAAAAGGTGAGTTTGAAATGACCCATTTACCCCTATGAATAAATAATTTAAAAAGATTTTATGCTTTTCTGGCGACTTTTAGCCGGTAATTTGGCCGGTGGACTAAATGTGTTAAAAATTGCATAGTTACGGGACTAAATTGTTAGTTTTTAAAGTCGTGTACTGAAATAAACACGACCCCAATAGTCACAGGACCAAAAGTGTAATTTACTCCAATCAATCATATTAACTACTTGGGGGATTTGTTTACAAAAAAAAAGTACTCAAATAACCCATTACCCAGCAAATTGAAGCGAGAAACTACCTTATAATATCTTTGGAATACATAATATTTTAAATTTTTAAATTTTTATTAATTTATTTAATCTTTTTTCTTAAACTAGGATTTCTTTATCCACAATAACCTAACTCATTCAACAATAATGGTTGAAGCAAATGAACCCCAAGTAGAACACCTAAAGGAAAGTCCATAGCTCCTATATCATAATCTCATTGCATGACGTTGTCATCTATGCTACCAACAATAACCGAATTGCAAATAACACACTACCAACAAAAAGGAAGAGAACAAATAGTAAAGATGAAGACAATGACAATGTTACTCAAAAGAGAATTAAGAACATTTAGAAAAATTCAAATTAAAAGTAGTATTTTTTTAGACTATAATTTTTAGACCAAATATTTAGACTATCGATTTTACAAGGTTGCAAACATTTATTTTAGTAATAATTATAATGAATTTTCTATATTATCTTGGATTCATATACTTTGAGTTAGATATTTAAATAAAAAAATTCGACATTCAATTACTCATGTATAAACTTTTCCTATATAATCTTGCATTGATATACTTTCAAATATTTATTTAAATATAAACATTGGGCATTAACCATTCGCGCAATGCACGTATAAAACTAGTATGTATATATATATATATATATATATATATATATATATATATATATATATATATATATATATATA
>NC_044929.1:6318052-6379749 GCF_003576645.1 Ipomoea triloba
TATATATATATATATATATATATATATATATATATATATATATATATATATATATATATATATATATATATATATATATATATTGTAGAGTTAGTATTTTAAATTTTGAAACTATGATTTAGATTTTAAATTTTTTTTTTATTATTAAAAATTACAATTATTTTACATTTTGACTAGGAGTTGACGAGGAATGGGGAATCCCCGGAGACGGGGACTCGGGGAGTATCCCTAGTTGATCAGCTCAAACAAAGAGTATTGATATTTGAATTCGTGAGTCGTGACTTTGTGGTTACAAGTTTGTATCCTTAGCCATCTTGGCTAGAGTTACCCTCAAGTTATTTGTTACTTATAGAAAAAATGATGTAAACTTTTGATGGAAAATATAATACTTTTAAATTATAATGTAATATTTAGGCGTTTAACAGTTACTTATGAGATGAAGTGTAATACTAATCAAGGATAAATTGATTGATTGTTACTTATGATGAGAAACTGTAATACTTATGAGGTAAAATGTGATACTTTTTAATGAAAAATATAATACCTTTAAATTAAAATGTACTACTAGAAGTTGAAGAGCTACTTATAATGAAACTTTTAATACTTATGAGCGAAAATGTAATACTTATAAAAATCCGACTCGTCCCACGAATGAGGATTTGTTGGGGCCTGATGTTGACTATTTTTGTGATCAGTTTATTAATTAATAAGAGGGTTATGCCAAATTGAGTTAATCGAATGCATTTGGTCCTCATCACTAAGAATCCAAGCCTAAATGATGATTGACTATGGACAATCGCGTTATGCAATGTTCTCTATAAAATCTTGGCTAAGATTCTTGCAAACTGTCTCAAACCCCTATTGAGCATACTCATATATGAAGAGCAAAGTGCATTTATCTCGGGTCGTTTAATTACTGATAAACATCATGCTGGCCTTCGAGGTTAATTATTATTTGAAGAGGAAGAAACAGGGAAAAGCTAGCTTCGGGGCCCTAAAGTTATATATGAGTAAAGCTTACGATCAGATTGAATGGGGTTATCTGGAAGAAGAGTTATTGAGGATGGGGTTCTATACGCAGTGGGTATCCATAGTCTGAAATTGCATTTTTACAGTGGAGCTCTTGGTTCTGTCTAATGGTGCAGAACTCGAACATATTTTTCTCTAAAAGGAGGCTGAGACATGGAGACTCTTTATCCTCATATATGTTCATCATAGCTTCGTAGGGGCTCAGTGCAATGATTTTTTAACAAAAAAGAATTGACAATATTCAATGGGTCAAAATTGCTAAGTGGGCTCATGCAAATTCTCATTTGTTGTTTGCTAATGACTCTTACTTTTTTTTCTAGACACTAAATGTGCAAGTTATGTGGTAAGAGACATTCTCACTGAGTATGCTATGGCTTTTGGCCAAGCCATCAATTTTGGCAAATCTTCTCTAATTTTTAGTACCAATATTAAAGAGGAGGATCAAGCAGGCATGACAAAGATACTAGTTGTTCAAAGAGAAACTGGAGGTGGCAAATATCTTGGTCCCCTTCCTTGATAAGAAGAAGGAATAGAAAAATTTTGGGATTTGTTAAAGATAAAATTTTCACCAGAGTAAATAGTTGGAACAACATATTCCTATAAAAAATCGGTAACAAAGAAGTACTCATAAAGTCAATAATTCAAGTTATTCCAACATTCAGTGTTTTTCTACTGCCAGTGGGCCTTTGCAATGAAATTGAGAATATGATGAATGCTTATTGGCGAGGATGTAACGAGAAGGAAGGAAAAAGGCGTATTTTTTTTTTGAAAAGGAAAAGGCATATGTTGATTAGCCTAGAAACGTATGTGCTCACCAAAAGATAGTAGGAGACTAGGCTTTCGATAACTCAGAGAATTCAACGTGGATATGGTTGGAAAGAAGGCATGGAGATTCATGCAACACATTGAATCGCTAGTGGCAAAAGGTATTTAAAGCAAAATATTTTCCTCATTCCTCGTTTCTTGGAGCATCGAGAGCAATACATCTTTTGTGTGGAGAAACATTTGCAAATCTCATAAGAGCATCCTTATCAAGGGGTTTTTTTTTGCGGTTTTTGAGGAGTTTTTGTAAGTGTGATTAGGAAAAAGAAAATGAGAGGGGAGGAAAAAAATAAAACAAATATGATTTTTAAAATAAAAAAAAAACAGCTTTGTCAAGCGCACCCGTGCACTGCACGCGCCCGAGTAGGCGTTGTTGTGCGCGAAACCCGCACAAAAGTGCTCTATTGCTACTTTGGATTTTGTTCCAATAACTTTGATTTTACGGATGATTCTTTGCCCTTCTCTCTCCCCTTTCTCTTTCATCCACCTTAATCTTTACTATTCCAATAACTCCCAAAAAAACCCTATAATGGATGCTCTAAGGTTCTGTGAAAAGGAATATGATGGAGGTAAGGGATGGCAACTCTATCAACTTATGGACATTCTTCCTAAGGTAAAAGGCTTTGGCAAAATGCTTCTTTTTTTCCTCTAACCATTGTTGAGAGATTTCAAGAGCTTGTTTAACTAGAGAGGCGCAACCTCCAAACATCATTGTTTATGTATTTGCTAGAGCATCTTGTTCCTTATTTAAATGTATTATTTGGTTCAATGTTCTCCCTCTAATCATTTTTGATAGGTAGAGGCTTGATACGATTTGACTAATGGATTTCCTTTTAAAAAAACAAAAAAAAAAAGTAAATTAAAGAGGAAAAATAATGTTTATGTACTAATACTATAATAACACGTTTGGTTCGTGGAATAGGCCTGGAATGACATAACATTCCCAGTAATAGGCCTATTCATTTGTTTGGTAAATTTTTTTTATTCCCAGGAGCATTGTTCCCAGGAATGGCTCATTCCCCTTACAGAAGGAATAGCTATTACTAGGGCCCCCCTGGTATTAACCTATTCCTGAGTTCTCAGGAATAGATTTTATATTTTATTTTCTATTTTACCCTTCTCTCTTTCTCTCTGTATTTGCATCTCTTTCAAAGCTTCAAATTCTTTCTCCTAACACTCAAAATTGGGTCGAAGTTGTTTGACTCCCCGACACCACCATCGCATTGGCTAGAGTCTCCAAACCATGTAAGGCCCAACACTAAATCTGAGACCACCTCGCACCATTACTGGATCACCCAAAGTCCCAGACCACCGGCATAGAAAGATCTCATCCACCACCAGCAACCTTCACCGATGACGGAGACTCCGCTACAGCAACAGCCACCCCGCCTCCAACCAGAACTAAGGTTTCGTTAAGGGGTTATCGAACTGGTTCGTGAAGGTTAAAAGGAGTAGCCTCGACAGTGCTGGAGCCACTACCACCATCTATTCCGTTGTTCGTGGCCTGAGATCGCCGTAAAATCGCCGACTGCATAGGAATTTGCAATGTGGTTGCTGGTAATCGATCAGAGTTCAGACCAGTCCTAGAGGTTCGCGAAGCGATGGCGAGTCCATCCCCACCTTCTGTAATATTATGTATAAATCTTATGTAGTTATGTCTTTTATGCATATATTCCATTTCTATTACTTAAACAAACCAAACACTGGAATAACATTCCTAAAGTCTATTCTTTCAACGAACTAAACAGTAGAATACAATTCCTATTTTATTCCTTATTTATTCCATTCCCTATGGAATAGTAGAATACAATTCTTATTTTATTCCTTATCATTCCATTTCCTATGGAATAATATTCCTATTCTCTCAAAATTCTTCCATAAACAGTAATAGTGAGGAAAAAAAAAAAAAGAAATAGAAATGAGAAATGCCTTGTGTCCCACAATTCCACGAAGGGGTGAAGGCAGGAATAATGAATGGTCTTTCGGTCTTTCACTCCCATGGACCACTGTTCTTCAGAAAAAATAAAATAAAACAAAAAGAAAATTAGGATTTTTTTTTCTTTCTATATAATGGAAACAATATATACACAGCGGTAATCTAAAGCTTCGACAAGCATCACGCCTCCTTTCTCTCCCTCTTTCTACAGAATCTTTGCTAGTTTTTCAACTCTCAGTCGCCGATCGGTCGGAGGGAGAAACGACGATGATGAGCGCGAACGACGGTGCGGCCGGTCCGGTGATGCGCCCCAAGACCAAGATTGTCTGCACGCTGGGGCCGGCGTCCCGGTCGGTGCCGATGGTCGAGAAGCTGCTCCGTGCTGGGATGAACGTTGCGCGCTTCAACTTTTCACACGGATCTCACGAGTACCACCAGGAGACCCTCAACAATCTCCGTCAGGGTATGGAGAACACCGGTATTCTTTGCGCCGTCATGCTTGATACTAAGGTATAATACATACGTATGCTTACTCTGTGTTGACTCTGGTTGGTGGATCGGTTGTTAATTTGTGCGGGTTAGGTGTTTGATTTTTGGTCTGACTGGTTTTTTTGCGTTCCATCTGTCCACTTGCTGAGCATATCGTTCCATACCGTTATTGATTTGATGTTTGGTTCATTTCTTACTTTTATGGTGTTTAATCGGTTTGGAGCTGCTTTTTTGGAATTTAGAGCACTTTGATTACTTGCTTTGACTCTTTTCCATGGGAGAAAGAACAGGAGAAGATGTGTTTCTTCCTATTACGCGAGTTTGTTACTCGATTGAAAGCAGAAACTACTAAAAATATATATATATATACGGAGCTAACTGACCTGCTATGGATTATCTAATACTTATGCTTCTTATGGTTTCCAGTTTACATAATTTTTTTTTGGGGTTAGGTAATTCTACCAAAGATCTCTTAAAATGATCGGCTTTCCTCTTTCTCTCTGATGATTGCCAATCTGCACTTTTTCTACATATTTGCTCCTTCATGGAGAAAAACGAGTTCAACTTTTACCTAGAGAGAAAATCACCTAATTAAGCGTTTATTATTTGTTTTAATGGTAAACATTCCAATAGAGTGCCCCTTGAAGATGATGATTATATCCTTATCTCAAAAACAAATTCTATTGTTATTCTGCTGGCAATTGTGGCTTTCCACAGTTTTTCCTGAGTGCAAACTTTTGCAACTCAAGTATAGAGTTGTAGATGCCAACATAAATGATTCTTTGTTTGTAAGAGGAGTAATAAACATGGTAGTCCAGGAGGAGAGCAAGAGGTGAGCAGAAATTTAAGATACACGTTATTCTGTAATAGCTCAATGGCACATGGCAGGTTTAGAATTATGAGAACTGGATAGAGAATAGAGTCCATCTAGCTGACTTCAACTAGCTTGGGGTTAAGGCTTATTGCTTACCATTGATTTAAATTGATTTTGTATAATTCTATACTTAATTTCAATATTCCGTCCTTTACACTCTATAAAAAAAACTGCTATTATGGGTATGTCAAGTGTGATCATAATTCAAATGATGTAAATGTTGATCTGATCAAATGATTATCTGAATGTGTCTGAACAGTGATTAAGGCATGCCCATTGTTTGTAAATTCTATAACTGGGGGTGATATAGCATTGGACCTTATTTGTGAGTTCTGTTTGTTTTGTGTTGTAGGGTCCAGAAATTCGAACAGGGTTTTTGAAAGACAACAAGCCCATCCAACTAAAACAGGGTCAAGAGATTACTATCTCCACTGATTACAGCATCAAGGGTGATGAGAATATGATCTGCATGAGCTACAAAAAGTTGGCTGAGGATGTCAAGCCTCAAAGTGTTATACTGTGTGCAGATGGCACCATATCCTTTACTGTTTTGTCATGCGATAAAAAGAATGGTCTTGTTAGATGCCGATGTGAGAACACTGCTGTTCTTGGTGAGAGAAAGAATGTCAATCTCCCTGGGGTTATTGTGGATCTTCCAACCTTGACAGATAAAGACAAGGATGACATCTTAAACTGGGGGGTACCTAACCAAATTGATATGATTGCCTTATCCTTTGTTCGCAAGGGCTCAGATCTTGTTGAAGTCCGGAAGCTGCTGGGTCCACATGCAAAGAATATCATTCTTATGTCAAAGGTTTGCTTCCATCAACTCTTTCAATGATTATCCTGATCAAGTGATCATACAGGAATTTCATAGTTTTTGTATTATTGCCTTAAATAGTCTATAAGCATACCAGAAGTATGCACTTGTTGATCATGAGGCTCACCTTTTTTTTTTTTTACATGAGTATTATTTATTGAAATTCTCCATTCTTGCTCTGATTTTTGTTTACATAAGGAAGTCTATTGTATTAACAAATGTTTATATTGACTCTAGGTTGAAAACCAAGAAGGTGTAGCAAATTTTGATGACATTCTTACCAACTCTGATGCATTTATGGTGGCACGTGGTGATCTGGGAATGGAGATTCCTATTGAGAAGATATTTTTAGCTCAGAAAGTAATGATTTACAAATGCAACATCCAGGGGAAGCCTGTTGTCACGGCAACCCAGATGTTGGAATCGATGATCAAGTCTCCAAGGCCAACTCGTGCAGAAGCAACAGATGTTGCCAATGCTGTTCTTGATGGGACAGACTGTGTGATGCTTAGTGGTGAAACAGCTGCAGGGGCTTATCCAGATCTTGCAGTGAGTACGATGGCCAAAATTTGCATAGAAGCAGAGAGCACAATTGATTATGGAGATGTGTTCAAAAGAATGGTGGCAAATGCACCAGTTCCTATGAGCCCACTAGAGAGCCTTGCATCTTCTGCTGTCCGAACAGCTAACTCTGCTAAAGCCTCTCTCATCCTTGTCCTGACCCGGGGAGGAAGTACTGCAAAGCTGGTAGCCAAATACAGGCCGGGAATGCCTATATTGTCAGTCGTTGTCCCTGAGATCAAGACCGACTCCTTTGACTGGTCATGTAGCGAGGAGTACCCAGCGAGGCATAGCCTTATTTTCAGGGGACTAGTCCCAGTCCTGTGTGCAGGATCTGCAAGGGCATCCCACGAAGAGTCGACAGAGGAGGCACTCGTGTTCTCCCTCCAACACGGCAAAGAAAAAGGATTATGTAAGGTAGGAGATGCTGTCGTGGTCCTTCACCGCATTGGAACTGCTTCTGTGATCAAGATCGTGACAGTAAAGTAAGTGATTGAGAAATACCAACTTGGTTGTGGAGAAGCAAACATTATATTCACTTTTCACTCTCTTTTGTTAAATCAGATTTTTTTGTTCTGCTTTTTAATTTTACTTTTCCACAAGAGACATCACTCTTCGCCTTATTGGCTATTGCACCCTTCCTCTTCTAGAAACCATGTTTTGCCAGCCAATTTTCCAACCTGAATCCTGAAGCTGGATTATTTGCTATATCTTTTTGTTGATTGAAGTATTAAACAGTAGAATAATGATTGTTAAAGATGAGTGAAAGTTGATTTGTTCAACATCTCTAGCATCTTGTATTTTTTATTTTTTCATTTCGAGTTTGGTTAACGAGGCTATAAAATGGGATTGAGAATTATAGATTCTGATGAAATGGGATGTCATTTTTTTTTTTTTTAAATGTTGGGTTTGATTATTGAGAGTCTAAAATAGGATGGAGAATTATAGATTCTAGAAGGGCATGGCATATTGAATGGAATGGTGAGTGTAAACTGTAAAGTAGGCAGGCAGAAAAATGGAGTGTGATGCACATGATATGCACTCGGACAAAAAAGTCGAGTGATGTCATCGCCTAACTGACAAGAAGCATCAAAACCAAGTTGTTAAGCAATCTATTCTGGATTAAAACCAAGTTGTCATTTTCAGTAATGGACCATATGGTGCTGCACTGAATTTCCATTTCATATATATATATATAGTGCAGCCAGGCCTTTCTGTTCGGCCGGTGTAGCTGCACTATTTGGTATGGTATGCAATTTTGTTAGGAGAGACGTACAATAATGAAATGCATCAACGCATTACACAAAAAGTTATATACTATACCTCACCACACCTAATGGTGCGTTTACGAACACTGTGTGGTGTGCTTATACGTATTAATGGTGCATTTTGTGGTGTACGTTTTTGCATACCATATATATATATATATATATATATATATATATATATATATATGTGATTTAAAATTAAATCAAAAAGAAAAAGAAAAAAAAAAGAAATAGAAAGATTTTGATCTGATTGCACTCAGAGACAGGATGGGGTTTTGGCGAAGAAGCAAAACACGAGGAAAACACTCAACAGGCAGGCAAGCAAGCATATGCAAAGAGAGAATCTCATTCTCATATTGGAAACTATACAAAAAAGGAAAACCTCCGGCAGATGTGCTGTTTGCAGGTCTGTCTAACAAGGCAGACCGCAGACATGACAATGGCATAGGCATACATACCCTCCATATAGTTACAGGCTTGCAAAAGTACAATCATTCATATATATATATATATATTGCAAACTTATAATAATGTAGCATTTAAAGCGCTATGTACATGAGCAGCAGCAAGGGCAAACAACGTCCACGCAGCAGATGGCAATGACTTACATTCGTAAGTTTAGTCCTCGTGTGTATGACTATGAGCCCCCGGGGTAGCATTTGTTGGTGGGCTTGATGGTGAATGACCATCAGCATTAGATTGGGTCCCCGGGGCTGAGGTTGAGGGTGAAAACAAACTACTGAATGGCCAGGGAAGCGGAACTGAATATTGTCGTCCATTTTCATTTCTTGCATCTCCATTAGGGTCTCCTCCTCCATCTCCTCTATTGCCATCCATGTTCATCGCTGCATTATCCCTGGACCCGTTGGACTCGAGCTTTGAATCATCGAAAGGCAGCTGGTGCCTACACACGGGACAGGAGCTGTGAAGTTCCAGCCACGGGAGGATACACCCGCTGTGGAACTTGTGCTTACAAGGCATCTCTTTTGCTTCACACCCAACTTCAAAGTCTTCCAAACAGACAGAACACTGCAACAAATCCTCAACTTTTACCATTGGCATTGCCTCGATTGCCTCTTTTTGAGCTGGCGGGGTGCCATACCTGTTCGGATCGTTCTCAGCCAAGTGCTGCAGTAGCATGTCTAAACCGGGTCCTATGAAATAATCACCCAAGGAGCCCATGTTATGGTTCCCTGAATTGGTATTCGAGTCATAAGAACCCTGAACTATGATGGTTTGATTAAAAGGATTTATCAAAATCACGCGCTCTCTGTCCCTGTTTTCCCTGTCTCGGTCCCTCTCCCTCTCCCTCTCCCTATCATCACCACCACCACCGCCTTCAGAATTTTCCGTCTCAGATAACATTCCAGCTCGAATGCCTTGGAGGAGTTGGAGAATCGTGGCTGAGCTCCTCCTCCTCCTACGAATGATAGATTCCAGTTCCCGGTCTAGTTCAGTCTGATCACCCTCCTCATGGTTACGCTCATTATTATTATTATTATTATTATTATTATTATTATTGTCCTCATCATCCTCTTCTTCAAACTCCATGCGCCTGAACCTGCTGCTACTACTACGCCT
The DNA here is from genome assembly GCF_003576645.1 of Ipomoea triloba. NCBI lineage: Eukaryota > Viridiplantae > Streptophyta > Magnoliopsida > Solanales > Convolvulaceae > Ipomoea > Ipomoea triloba. The sequence continues at coordinate 6,327,433 of NC_044929.1, forward strand.
GCGACGTGGGTTGCTCATCATGCCGAGTAAGATTGGCGCCCAAAGGGAGAGTGCTCGTTCCGAATCAGCCCCCCCAAAATCGAAGGCGTTCTCGTTAGTAGTTTCCGGGGCGGCTGCAGATTCCATTTCCTCCACAAAGCCACTTTGACAGATGGGGCATTTTAATGGCTCAATCTCCATGATTGGGTTCACCACCCTTGAACAGTGGTAACACCAATATCTAGATGCCTGGGCTCCATCCATCTTGGCTACTGGATCTTCTTCCTCTGCCAAATCAACTCAACATTAGGGATTTGATTTATCTACCACACAATTGGTGATCAAAACCCTGCATATTTATTTTGAATGACGAGGGAAACCCCACAACCCTTTCAGGTGTAGGTAAAGGGTCATAAATTACTCATAATTGATCGGCTCAAAGGGTCAAGGGGCAAGAATTCGAACTCGCGACCTTGTGGTTAAGTATGGATGTCTTGCCAACAAAACAGACGATAAATATATTATGATCTTTGGTGGTAACCAAAATGGAGTGATCTTAAAACCAATTTTGAAATAAGATGGGGAACAGATCCAGTTCTTGGGACAAAATGAAAGACAATTCTCACCAGGAGCTAGAAATGAAAATAAAAATTCAAGAAAAAAAACAATGCATTTTGTCTCCTTAACCATCATACCTATCTTAGCTACAAGCAATAGAGAAGCCACAAGAATAATAGCCCAAGATCACTGGGAAATTCTTACAGATCCAACCAGAAATAATCAAAGAACCAATTTTGGGATTTCTATAAATCTGGTCCAACAATAATAATGACTACATATATTGATTGATTTCCAAGAAAACAAGGTAGGTGAGATTGTGAGAAGTAAATGAACATAATAAAAAATAAAGAAAGAAAAAACACCCATATTAAACAAGAACAAGATTGTTTCTTTATTAATCTTTTGAATCAATCAAACAAACAAACACCTAAAAATGATCTGTGACATCAAAAGCCACACAACAACATAGGATGAAACATCAAAAACTTACCAGCTTGAGAGGTTGAATGAGGGGGGTGGGAGGAGGGAGATGATTCTCCCTCAGTATTTCTTATGAATTTTGGTTGGTTTTTGAGGTTTGGGATTCTTGACTGTGTTGAGAAGCGGTTGAAATGGAAGGGAGAAAGGAATGGAAAGCAGTGGGGGCTCTCCTTTTTATCAGTCATTCATTTCATCATTTGCTGGCCATTGGAATTTTTATTTATTTTTTATTTTTAAATTTGAACTCACTGGTCAGGTTGACCCCACCTTTCCCATTACAATAATGTTTTTTTCTTGGTCCTCAGAATTTATGCATATTACTCTGCCACTTGTATTATTTTAACATAACCAAATCAATAATAATCCAAAAATTATCATTATTTTAATCTAAGGAGATATTCATCTAATCACATTTCAGTAAGATAGTACTCATAGTAGTTGTAATCTACATTTGCTAGTCATCTTAATAGATTACGCTTAGCTCACTGGTTCAGTCGACAGTATTTGGGAGAAGAAATTAATGTTCCAATCTTGACAGCCCCAATGTGGGGATTATGCCTAAAATGAGTAGATCCCTTATGCACACCGACATTTGACCTGTCTAATGAGCTATTGAGTCACCGTAATTTACATCCTCTCAAATGTTCTGTCGGGTTGGAGTTGAGGATTCAACATTTTGGGGAGAAGATTACGTAATTTCAGTAAGAAAACCCTTCATATTCGTTAACTATTCATAAATTGATTGGTTCATTATTAGTTAATTAGATAATAATATATCAAAAATGAATTCACATATTTAATTATGTATATTTAAACAAGAGTAATAAAATACAATCAAAGGTTAAATATTAGAAGAAACTTTTAAGAGAGAATTAGATGGAAGGCGTGACTGCATGAAATTGTCACGTAATGTTTATGAAGTTTACAAATTGAAAGGAAAGAAATATTTTTTAGATTCATTAGCTACCTATAATTTAGTCGATTTTACGATAAATTTACAGTATAATTTATTGATCACTCACTAAAGTAATTTTTAATATTGAAAATACAATTTTAATTATTTAAACAATCTACCATCTCTAAGTAGATTGATATAAGAGGTTAGTAAAACACAAATGAATCACAATATAAGTAGTAAGAAATATTATTACTGCCCTCTAGTAGATAAGAAGTCTCATTTAAGACTTATTTCTAATGATAACGCAAATTATTCTGTAGACCCGAGTCCACCTTACACTTAAAGTGGACCCACACACATTTTACATACTAAATATTTTACGATTTACATTTTAAAAATTCACAATTTGTATACTACGAACATACAATTTTAACAAATATGTAATTGATTACCTTGTTTTGCATTCTGATAGCGTAAATGTAAACGGGGTCTACGATTACGCTACGGATACGTGTGTTACGGGTGGTGAGGAATGTCGTTCGGCCGGTCAGACGGTCGGTCTACCGGTCAACGACTGAGCGGTAAGAAGCTATATCGCTCTACGGGTGACGAACAGTGATAAAGAGTAAGCAGGAGAAAGACAATCGGCAAATTGCAAGTGTATTATTGTAGTATTGATGAGTTCTCCCCCCCTCCAGTGAGGGGAATGACCCCTATATTTATACAAAGTGGATTCACTATGCACATGATGTCTGATATGCAAGTGGATGGCGTATTTGCATGGGCTGAACAGTCACTCCGCAAAATGCGCATTGGTTTGCTCGAAGTGNGTCCTCAGAATTTATGCATATTACTCTGCCACTTGTATTATTTTAACATAACCAAATCAATAATAATCCAAAAATTATCATTATTTTAATCTAAGGAGATATTCATCTAATCACATTTCAGTAAGATAGTACTCATAGTAGTTGTAATCTACATTTGCTAGTCATCTTAATAGATTACGCTTAGCTCACTGGTTCAGTCGACAGTATTTGGGAGAAGAAATTAATGTTCCAATCTTGACAGCCCCAATGTGGGGATTATGCCTAAAATGAGTAGATCCCTTATGCACACCGACATTTGACCTGTCTAATGAGCTATTGAGTCACCGTAATTTACATCCTCTCAAATGTTCTGTCGGGTTGGAGTTGAGGATTCAACATTTTGGGGAGAAGATTACGTAATTTCAGTAAGAAAACCCTTCATATTCGTTAACTATTCATAAATTGATTGGTTCATTATTAGTTAATTAGATAATAATATATCAAAAATGAATTCACATATTTAATTATGTATATTTAAACAAGAGTAATAAAATACAATCAAAGGTTAAATATTAGAAGAAACTTTTAAGAGAGAATTAGATGGAAGGCGTGACTGCATGAAATTGTCACGTAATGTTTATGAAGTTTACAAATTGAAAGGAAAGAAATATTTTTTAGATTCATTAGCTACCTATAATTTAGTCGATTTTACGATAAATTTACAGTATAATTTATTGATCACTCACTAAAGTAATTTTTAATATTGAAAATACAATTTTAATTATTTAAACAATCTACCATCTCTAAGTAGATTGATATAAGAGGTTAGTAAAACACAAATGAATCACAATATAAGTAGTAAGAAATATTATTACTGCCCTCTAGTAGATAAGAAGTCTCATTTAAGACTTATTTCTAATGATAACGCAAATTATTCTGTAGACCCGAGTCCACCTTACACTTAAAGTGGACCCACACACATTTTACATACTAAATATTTTACGATTTACATTTTAAAAATTCACAATTTGTATACTACGAACATACAATTTTAACAAATATGTAATTGATTACCTTGTTTTGCATTCTGATAGCGTAAATGTAAACGGGGTCTACGATTACGCTACGGATACGTGTGTTACGGGTGGTGAGGAATGTCGTTCGGCCGGTCAGACGGTCGGTCTACCGGTCAACGACTGAGCGGTAAGAAGCTATATCGCTCTACGGGTGACGAACAGTGATAAAGAGTAAGCAGGAGAAAGACAATCGGCAAATTGCAAGTGTATTATTGTAGTATTGATGAGTTCTCCCCCCCTCCAGTGAGGGGAATGACCCCTATATTTATACAAAGTGGATTCACTATGCACATGATGTCTGATATGCAAGTGGATGGCGTATTTGCATGGGCTGAACAGTCACTCCGCAAAATGCGCATTGTATTTGCATGGGCTGAACAGTCACTCCGCAAAATGCGCATTGGTTTGCTCGAAGTGGTTGAGTTACTCGAGGTGATGAAAATTGGTTTGCTCGAAGTGGTTGAGTTACTCGAGGTGATGAAAACACGGATCCCTTGTTCCCGAAAAGTTCTCGAGGTGATGAAAACACGGATCCCTTGTTCCCGAAAAGTTGTCGGTCGTATGAAAACACGGATCCCTTGTTCCCGAAAAGTTGTCGGTCGTCACATCAAGCAACTGTTGCACTCGTGAGCCTCCAATCCACAAGGTGTGTTGCTTCTGATCATGCAGCCGACGGATCGGTTGGGTGACCGTTGACGAACAGGTTGGGTGACCGTTGACGGGCAGGTGATTTACGGACCGACTAGTACATGTGCATATTTACCCATCACAAGTCCCCCACTTCTTGAATCTGCGAGAGTCGTCAGGTTCGAGAAGTAGAATGTGCTCCAAGCGGCTAACTTGTTGCGAGCAAAGTCTCCCTGGTTTGAATGCCTTGATAGTCCGTGATGAACCCCTCAAGTTTGAGTTGCGCAGGAGGGGCGTGATTTACACGGGTTGCCTCATTAAAAACCTTAGACTAAGAAAAACCCTATGGGAAAAAACCTAGCTAAGGGAAAAAGAGTACAACCGAAAGCATAATCCTTAAAGACGGGTTTGTCCTGGTTGTTTCCGATCGTCGAGCAATGGATCATTTAGCGGATTTGTTCACATCTTTTCCATGGTTTGGAGATGGTCTTCCCTTGGTGATACCTCGGTCAAGTAATAGTTGACAAACCAATCACGTTCTCCACGGCTGGGGATGAGGAAGGTAGCACATACGAATCACCGAGTGGTTGACTTGACCAGGCGCATCCAGTCCAGATGGGGTGATTGTTATCGGTCAGCTGAGTGATTTTTATGATCCGACCACCTGCGTGTATATTTCCTCCAGTTTGACACTTTGGACTTGCCAAGAACAATGCTCCCACCAGTAGTCTTCCAAGCTACTTTGCTTCTTACATGACCCATTAGCCTTTTTGGATCAACCCAATTTCTCAAAAAACCCAAATTTTTTGTATAAATATCCTCCTACCATCTTCACTTCACAATCAAGACATCTACCATCTTCACATCACAATCAAGATATTCCTAAGCTCTCAAAGCTGTCAAGTATATCACCAATCACCTCCAAAGCTACCAAGATCAAGCAACTGAAGCACGTAATTCATCTCCAAAACTACCAAGACCAAGCAACTGAAGCAAGTAATAACATCATGATATTTTTTTATTTATTTTTTTTCGATCAGATCTGGAAATCACAGATTTCCAGATCTGATCTCTGCTCTAGTCGCCGGCGACTGGAGCAGAGCCCAGTCGGCGGCGCCAACTGGACGAATCCAGTCGGCGACTGCCGACTGGGCACCAGTCGGCAGTCGTCGGCTTTTTGGGTCGACGTCGACCCAGCTCGGTCGACGTCGAGCGGGTTGCTCGACGTCGACCGATCTGGTCGACGTCGAGCGGGCTGCTCGACGTCGGCCATCCCCCACCCCCCCCCTTTTTTTTTTAATACAATAAAAATAAAAACAATACACGTTGCGACTAAAATACTACACGCTGTAACTAAAATAGTTTATGCCATTTGTTTTTCCGTTGCTTCTTCGCTATGTTGTTTGCCTGTGGTATGTCACCTACATTCCTTTGCTAATGTAGCATGTCGCAAGACAAAAAATGGTGTATGCGCGACTATGACAGCGATGATGAGGATGTTAGTGCGTCTGAGGAATCGAGTAATTCTGACAATGCGTCCCAAGCTCGTTTGCACGTTACCCCGCGATCCAAGCGTTCAAAAATTTCATCAAAGAATTTTGAGGTTCAACTAGGCGAAGGTACCTCCCATAATCCCAAGGAACTCTCAAGAAGTCAAACTGGAGTATCACGTGACTATGTCGACTTGGATTCCGATGGTGCTCGTATCGTTGGAATTGATTTTACCGACAAAGAGGTAGAACAACTCAAGAAGCTAATTGGAAAGGGGATTTCTTACTCAATTGATCGTCGTCCTTCCAACATCATTGATTGCCACCAAAAAAATTGGGTAGGTGTGCACTTTGATTCCTTGAAAGCCGGTTTGCGCATCCCCTTTGACCCATTCCTTGTTGACTTCGTGAATTATTACGGCATAGTTCCAGGTCAGATAGCACCCAACGCACACCGTATTCTTGCATGCTACCCTCAGATTTGCAAACGTCACCAAGTGCCTTGTACACTAGAACTCTTCAATTTTCTCCATCTGGTGAAGTGCATGGGGAAGAACCATCGCAACGGTTTTGTCATTATCCAATGTCGTGGGGCAGTTGGGAAAGTTTCTGACTTGCCTGACAACAACCGTAGATGGAAAGAAAAATTTCTTCGGGTTCGTTTGGATGGTGATCTTCCTTTCAAAAATGAATGGTCTCGTCGGATGCGTAAGTGCGTAGTACCCCCTGAGACTCCAGAGATTCACATTGCTGTTGAGAAGATTAAGTCTGAATACTATTCTTGGGAGATTTACCACTCCGCAGAGGCTTTTGATGCAGCTCGACTCCCTGCTCCAACTTACGGGGCCCAAGGTTGGATCTTAAACGGTTAGCACATGTCTCCCCTTTTAATCTTTGATTCCTCACACGATTTGTTATTTCTTATTAACATCTAGGAGCGCCGGATATTGATCCTGAATTAAAGGAACTGCTAGGTGCAGGCGCAAGCGGGAGTAGTCGACCTAGATTGCCAAAGATTATTTTGAAAAAGAAATTTGTACCTCCTACTATCCCCCGTTATGAATTTGGTAATCCCGGCTTTCCTTCTGCTCCGTTTTCCCCTAAATCACATGGGAAGCGTCCCATAGGTGAGGTTGAAAGTGAGGTGTCGGGGAACGCTTTTGCCACTTGTCCTAACCTCGATGGGGGGTCTCCACTTGTGAGCGCGTTGACCCGCGCACCAGATGATTTGCGAAAAATGTTCGATCTGTTACTCCAACTGAGTCCTCCACCCTCGGGCATCGCCACTTTGTCTAACGAAAAAGTTGCTGAGCAGCTAGCCCATCACCTAGCTAACGTACTTACTCCAATCATTGAGTTGTTGATATCTCTTTTCTTTGTTTGGTACTTTCTGAACTGCGGTTTATGATCGTGTTTATGTCAGGTTGCTAGTACAGGCGCCGAGCTGTTCCTGCGATGCCAGCTTACTGCTATAGGATGGGAAAAGGAAAAACAATCACTCAGGGCCATCGTGAGGGATCAGGAAAACCAACTCGAATCTCGTCGAGAACAAATATCCCATTTGGACGCCCAACTCTATTCCTTGGGACAGTATCCAAATTCTGACCAGTTTCGTCGAGATGCCATTGCTTATTTCGTATCTCGACCATCTGAGGTACCCGGTCTGTTGTCTGCTTTATGTCCCTCCGAGGATGCGGCCATTCCTTTGTTCCATATGTTCCGAGAAGACCTAGTGATATCAGCGATGATACGTAAGGTGACTGCATGGGGTTATCTCAAAGGAACAAGGGGCATGCAACAAACTTTGTATCACATGTTACAAAATGCTCTCCCTGAGGATTGGGAATCGGTTCGTACCGTTCTGCCCGAAGATCTGACATCTCCTGGTCCAGAGCCTTTCAAGAAGCCTCCAACGGGTCCTTCCTCATCGCGTGGTCAAGATCCATGATTGTTTTGTCCTCCATAGTCGTAGTTGTTTGTTTGTGGAGTGTGATCGGGAGACCGACCCCGCTTGTGTCGGTTGTATTTTTACCTTTGCGTGTATGAATCATTTCCTTCCTTCACTTTGTCATTATGTAACATGTTTCCGTGATCGGGTGTTTGCTCGTGCACGTTGCCTCTTACCCGCACGATTGGTTGATTTGTCGACAGATGCCTCACATCCATGTGGTCAATTGACATATCACTTTGTCACAAGTTACTTGACACTGGAGTGGTTGGCCGAGTGTACATTGCCATCCAGGTGGTTGATCGTCCGTTGCTCCTCATCCAAGCGATTTGTCTACTGGTTGCTCGCCATACCGACATAGATTGCTTAACATCCAAGTGATTGGTCAAAACACGGTAGATTACTACACACCAAGTAATCTGTCGATATGCAAGTGGCTGTTCAACATATCACTCTGTCAATGGCTTGATGTTGAAGTGGTTGTTGTCCGTTGAAGGTGGCTAGGCTTCCTAGTGGATGATCGACCAGATTGCATAACATCCAAGTGGTCGAATCGACCGTCACACGAAGTGCTTAGTAAACAGGTGTAGGTTGATTAGCGTCCACAAATGCTTCTCTCGTTGGTGCAGGTTGCACGAAGTGCTTGGTTGGCTAGTGCAGGTTGATTGGCATTCACAAGTGCTTCGCTCGTCGGTGCAGGTTGTGCTTGGTTGGCTGGTGTAGGTTGCTTGGCATCCACAAGTGCTTCGCTCGTCGGTGCAGGTTGTGCTTGGTTGGCTGGTGTAGGTTGCTTGACTCCCAAGGTGTTGGTCGACTGATGAACCATCTTGCAAATTCCTTGACATAAGATAATATTCAAGCTTCTCTATGCTTTCTTGCAGTTTTTCAAGTAGTACATTCTCTTATCTCTTCAAGCTTCTCTATGCTTTCTTGCAATTTCTCAAGTAGTATATTCTTCCACCCAACTCTCGCTGCTAACAAACTTGCACAACTTGGCTGCTCTGATGGTTACATTTACTCGTACATGTAGAACAAAACCCCAAACGAAGATTCGTGCAGGTTGAACAAAACCCCAAACGAAGATTCGTGCAGGTCAAACAAAACCCCAAACGGAGATCCGTGCAGGTCGAACAAAACCCCAAACGGAGATCCGTGCAGGTCGAATCATAACCCCAAACGTGCAGGTCGAACACAACCCCAAACGAAGATTCGTGCAGGTCGAACAAAACCCCAAACGAAAATTCGTGCAGGTCGAACATAACCCCAAACTTGCAGGTCGAATCATAACCCCAAACGTGCAGGTCGAACACAACCCCAAACCAAGATTTGTGCAGGTCGAAAAAAACCCCAAACGAAAATTCGTGCAGGTCGAACATAACCCCAAACGTGCAGGTCGAACAAAACCCCAAACGGAGATCCGTGCAGGTCGAACAAAACCCCAAACGGAGATCCGTGCAGGTCGAATAAAACCCCAGACGAAAATTCGTGCAGGTCGAACACAACCCCAAACGAAAATTCGTGCAGGTCGAACACAACCCCAAACGAACGTGCAGGTCGAACGTGCAGGTCGAACACAACCCCAAACGAACGTGCAGGTCGAACACAACCCCAAACGAACGTGCAGGTCGAACAAAACTCCAAACGAAGAAGTCTAAGTGATTTTTATATATATATATATCACACAACTTCCATAATGAACTCCTCAAAATAAGCATCTTATCACCTATGCTACTCATAGGATCCCATGGTCAGACAGCTGACTCACTCTTCCATGCATTTTGGTGGTCCACCCGACCAGCTAAGCCTTCCGTTCCGCTTGTAGTGCGTTCTTTGAGCTTCTTCTTTGTAATCATTCGTGATGTTTGTCGATCTTGGTTACCTCGAACCCCCAATCGGAATTTGGCACTCTTTCGAATTCGATCGAAAACACTTCTGCGCTGTATGACGTCATCCTGTCGATGATTTTTATGTTCTTCTCGATCTAGTCTTTGCGTACGATTCGCCAATCGAACTTCCTCTTGGTTGCTCCCTTGAGGTTGTGGATGCGACTGTTGTACATGGAAAAGTTGAGGCATTTGTTGTTGAGCGATAGGACTCTGAGGGTTCGTCATCATTCGGGGGTGGGTGTCGTAACATAGTACCCGAGAGTTCCCAGGTTGGCATATCGGTGTGGACCCATGTTGCGGTGCTCCTTGTATTTGATTCCCTCCCAATATTCCTGGTGTTGAGGTCAACGTTTGGCCTACTGGTAGCAACATGGAACATGTAATTGTCATTTGAAAGTTTGTTTGTCCAGCATGTAGGCCTTCGCTCGAACCAACCGATTGGGTTGGTTGTATGTTTTTTCTTGACGGATTGGACGTGAGCTCATTGTTCAAGTTCCTTGACCGATCTAATTGTTGGCGTAGATCGTCCTCTAGAACTGCTTTAGTCACCCGACGGGTTGAATTTCTCTTTCGCATGTGACTTCGGCTACGATTTCTCCTGTTGTTCGTCATTTTAAGATGGATAATAGTGTGAAGAAAGAAAAGATAAAGGGATAGAACAGAGTGACTCGTTCAATCCCTACAGACGGCGCCAATGATAGCGTAAATGTAAACGGGGTCTACGATTACGCTACGGATACGTGTGTTACGGGTGGTGAGGAATGTCGTTCGGCCGGTCAGACGGTCGGTCTACCGGTCAACGACTGAGCGGTAAGAAGCTATATCGCTCTACGGGTGACGAACAGTGATAAAGAGTAAGCAGGAGAAAGACAATCGGCAAATTGCAAGTGTATTAGTGTAGTACTGATGAGTTCTCCCCCCCTCCAGTGAGGGGAATGACCCCTATATTTATACAAAGTGGATTCACTATGCACATGATGTCTGATATGCAAGTGGATGACATATTTGCATGGGCTGAACAGTCACTCCGCAAAATGCGCATTGGTTTGCTCGAAGTGGTTGAGTTACTCGAGGTGATGAAAACACGGATCCCTTGTTCCCGAAAAGTTGTCGGTCGTCACATCAAGCAACTGTTGCACTCGTGAGCCTCCAATCCACAAGGTGTGTTGCTTCCGATCATGCAGCCGACGGATCTGTTGGGTGACCGTTGACGGACAGGTTGGGTGACCGTTGACGGGCAGGTGATTTACGGACCGACTAGTACATGTGCATATTTACCCATCACATTCATAAGTTGATTAAGTTCCTTTCAAATACTACAGTCAATTTCAATATTAAAAATACACAATTTAATGACGTTTAAGACCAGAGTCCACTTTTGGTCCATGGTAGGTATAACAACTGTAACAATAAAGTGAGGGTTTAATTTGACTCAATTTATCTTCTCATAGACTTGGGGTAAATTAATGGAGTTCAAGATATACTTCGATAAAATTAAAGAACATGATTAAAAAAAAAATCATAACCTAGTCAATCAATCATATTTTGTGAATCCTATGTAAGCTTTAGTATAGCTTGACCAAGAACTATTCACTCACTCAGTAAATGCCCTTTCACTATTATATTCCTACTAAGGATCTTTAGCATTTTGTCACCTTTATTTTGTCTTTTTGAACCAATCAAGCACTTGAAAAATTATTACTACCATCCAAGCTAAGAATGAACATTTCCAACCGTTGAGCATATAAAATAAATTATAATGGTATAGTACAATTATAAGTTTAAATTTTTAATTGGGACGAATTTTTTTTTTTAAAGAATTGATATTAAAGATAATCCCATACAGAAGTTCATATTCAAACCTTCACACGTAAGACATGAACATGTTTTGAAATTAAAATGATACTTTAGTATTGCAATAATAAATCTATTGTTTATATAAAATGAAACAAAATAGTAGAGACATGAAGTATAATTAAAATGATACCCTAATGAAATTAGTGTATATGAAAATAAAATTAAAATAGAGTTCATGCCAAGAGAGATCTAAATCGATACATAGACAATTATCCACAGTCAAATTTGCCTAAGAGCAATCGTACCAATGATTTTTTCATTGGTTTATGTCAGTAAATGGTCAACTTGGCATTAAAGAGAAGAGGGAGAGAGTGGTAAAAGATCATCTACAACACATGGTTCATGCACATTAAATGGGAAGAAATTATTCTTTAAACGACATTGGCTGTTGTGCACGCTTTGCGCGTAGCAGCCGCTAGTGCACGTTCCCGCTGGGTGCTTCAGGCGCGCCTGACACTATTCTTTTTTTTTTTAATTATATTTATTTTATTTTTTTATCCCCTCGTTTTTTCTCTTTCATAATCACACTTACAAAAACTCTTCGAAATAACTCTATAATAAGGATGCTCTAAGGATCTTGTGTCTCATCACTTTTTGTCAACTTTATTCTGCATGTCTTCTTGGACCAATCCAACACTAGAATGTTATTACTTCAATCCTTTGAGCCTTTCAAACTAATTAACACCTGTCAAAATTTATTTAATGGGAGATTAAATCTAATCAATTTTGAATTTAATTTAATTTTTTTTATAACAAAAGCACGCCATTTTGAATAGAGTTAATTCCAGCAATGGTCCTCCGACTATGTTGATTTTTCAAAATTAGTCCCTGACTTTTAATTTGGACAATTTAAGTCCCTTGACTTTCAAATTCTTTCCAATGTTGGTCATTTCATCAAATTTTTGTTAATTTGAGGTCAAATGAGGGATAAAATTGTCCGTTCACCTGTATAGTGTATTATTACTCATATTTCTCCTATCCTATACGCTATATATATGAATATAATCTCAGTCACAGAGACTTCGACTGAGACTATATGGCTTCGGTTGACACTTCGACTGAGATTATATTCATATATACAGCGTATAGGACAGGAGAAATACGACTAATAATACACTAAATAGGTGAATGGGCAATTTTACCCCTTCATTTGACCTCAACTTAACTAAAATTTGACGAAAGGACCAACATTGGAAAGAATTTGAAAGTCAAGGGACCTAAATTGTCCAAATTAAAAGTCGGGAACTAATTTTAGAAAATCAACATAGTCGGAGGACCATTACTGGAATTAACTCTTTTGAATATAAAGTTGAGAATAAAATAAAAATATATATAATAATCAAGATACTACAATTAGTACAAAGGGCATTATTATTATTATTTTTTTAGTACTATTGACTCTGTTAGATAAGAAATTTTATTTAAGATATGTTTTTAGCGATCAGTTGGAAGTTCAATTTATGTCACAAACGTTGGGGGTTTGATTTTTGAAACTAGATTAGTTCAATTTGTCTCCTTATAAGCCTAAGAATAGAATTTGCCTGTTTATAGGTCTAAGAGTGGATTTATGGGATCTAGATATAATTCGACAAAGTCAAAAAATCAAATTAAAAATTAGTGAGTTAAGCCCATGCGGACTACGAGAATCCATAACCTGAATTGATGGATGTACCCCATTTGATATATGGGGTGTGTTTGGTAACCCGTAAAATAACTTCTGGAAAATGTTATCCGAGTTTTTGGTGTTTGGCAACATTCGGAAAATGCGGTCAACGGCAAATGTTTTCCGTTGACCAAGAAAAATTAGTTCATTTTTCCGCCTAGACGCCGATTAATCCCCGCCTAGGTGCTAGGCCGCTTAGGCGCAGACCGCCTTGACCTCCTAGGCACCGACTAGACCTCCTAGGTTGGGAGGGCAACGGGGCGCGGGCGGGGACGGGGAGTAACGGAGTATACTCCCCGTCCCAGTCCCCAAAACCCCGTCCCCATCTTCGGCGGGAAATGGAAAATAGTCCCCATATTCCCGTCCCCACGGGGAATTAGGTGGGAATGGGGTATATATATATATATATATATATATATATATCGAGGACGGGGTGGGGCGGGAAAGATTGGAGGAGTACCCCCGTCCCAGTCCCCGGCGGGAAATTGAAAAAATTCCCCATCCCCGTCCCCGATCCCCGAAAGTTTTCCCCATCCCAATTCTCGTTTAAGACGGGGACGGGGATCCCCGGCGGGGACAAGGCACATTGACATCCCTACTCCTAGGCACTGACTAGGTCGTCTATTAAGTTGATTAACTATTATTCTTTTTTTTTTTCTAATGGGTTATTTCACTCAAAACAACATCATTTGAGCAAAATAACCCTAAATTGTACAAACGTTAGATATTTTTTTGGTTAATATTTAATATTTTAGTATTAACTATTAAAATATTATATAGTTTATAATTATTAGTCTTTAAAAAATACGGAGTATAAAATAAAATAAAAAATTAGATGGGCGCATAAGCACTAGACACTCTCCAAGCGTCTAAAGAGCGCCTAGCGATTTTTTCAACCACGCTAAATGGTAATCTGTCTGAAACTATCTACATGAAGCAACCTCCTAGTTATATTAATGTTCAATATCCAGATCATGTTTGCCTACTTAAACGATATTTATATAGTTTAAAGCAGGCTCCTAGACCATGGTTTAATCGTTTGCACTCGTTTTTGCTCTCTGTTGGCTTTCAAGCATAAAAAATGAATGTGTTTCTATTTTATTCCTCTCGAGAGTCTGCCTATGTGTACATTTTGGTGTATATGGATGATATACTTGTCATGGGGAGTGATCCTGATCTTATAACTAATTTATTATCAAAGTTATCTACTGCATTTAAAATTTGGGATCTTGGTGAGCCTGATTTCTTTCTTGGTATTGAGACAATTATAAATGATGATGATATGGTGTTATCACAACAAAGATACATGACTGATATTCTGAAAAGGGCTGGCATGGCAGAATTTAAAGCTTTATTTACTCATATTCCTATTTCGAAATCTATCCCATTCAGTACAGATCTATATGAGGATCTTACTCAATATAGAAGTATGGCAGGAGCACTACAGTATCTAACTATCACGCGTTCAGATTTATCTTTTGCAGTAAATCAGTTATGTCAACACATGCATGCTCCTACAACCTCAAGATTTGGAGCAACTAAAAAGAGTTTTGAGATATGTTAAAGGAACAGTTAATTTTGGTTTACGTATAAGAAAGTCATCATCAAGAGAGATTCATGCTTTCTCTGATTCTGACTGGACTGGCTGTCCCCAAGATCGTAAGGCTACTAGTGGCTATGATGTGCTCCTTGGGTCAAATCTTGTGTCTTGGGTCTAGAAGAAACAAAGAAATGTTGCTAGGTCCTCCACTGAGGCTGAATATAAGGCTCTAGCATATGTCTGTGTTGAGGTAATTTGGGTTCTGCCTTTACTAAAAGAGATTAGTGTGCTTGGTATCCCAGTTTCCAAACTCTGGTGTGATAATCTTGGTGCTACATACATGTGTGCAAATCCCATCTTTCATGCAAGAACCAAGTACGTGGAAATTGACTATCATTTTGTCAGAGATAGAGTTGCCAATGGGGAAATTTAAGTAACTTTATTTCAGCAAAGGATCAACTTGCTGACATACTTACAAAAGCTTTACTTAGTCCTAGATTTTATTTTCTTAGAGACAAGCTACAGGTTACTAGTATACACTGTGCTTGAGAGGAAGTATTAGAACTCTATGTATTTGAGTCAGATTATAACTACTTATCCTAGTCTCCCTATCCTAATCTTCTTATGATTCTCCTTGTATATATATCCCTATGCATGTACTCTTGTAATCAAGTTCTGTCAATATAATTTACAGTTCTCATCAATGTTAATATTTGCATTTTTTTTATTTTACAATGGATGAGATGATATTCAAAATAACTACAACTATATATATATATATATATATATATATATATATATATATATATATATAGTTCAACTTACCAATTGTTATACCATGGACCATGGTTCATATTGCATTGTGAACCTGATACAAAAATTTTGTACCTACAGTTAACAGTTTCTGTAAACAAATAACTTGACACATAATATGATAGCTACATGTATAGATACTATCAACTACAGCTGCAGAATGTGTCAACTACATATACAAAATTTGAATATTATTTTTAACCAAAGTCTACAATGCAAGGTAGACTCTGGTCCATGATATAATTTGTCTCACCCTACAATTACAGCAATACCTAAATCTCAAAGGTGCATATTTAATTTTGTTATTCCTTACACAAAATTAAACTTATATGTACTTTAATTTTTTTTTTTCTAATTTTTCATTCTTAGTTTTTTTTCAATTTAGAAAAATAAATTTACCAGAATTTAGAAGATTATAATTTAAGATTATATTAAAAGTATTATTATATGCAGAAAAAATATATTTAAAACTTATACAAAATAAAGAGCCTAAAAAAAGAAATAAAGAATTATTTTTTCAATAAATAATAATTGTAGGGGGAATAACTAAAATAAAAATGTCAAAGACCTTGTGGTCTATTGGCACCCGATGTCCCGATTTACACTCCCACATTGATGATGGGAGTGATTTCGAGCCCTGAATTGTAACAGAGTCAGTAGAACTCAAAAAAAAACTAAAATAAAAATAAAGTCCCAAAATATATTAAAAGGAAGAAAAAAAAAAGAAGAACGAGAGAAAACAATTAAAGTTCACATTGCTAACCACTGCGAGACAATTTCATGTGTAGCCGTGTATGCCGCGTGCCAGTTCACTAAAGAATGTTTTCAACTTTCTTTTTTATTTTTTTAAAAATATAATTTCTGAAAGAGATATTTTTCGCTTTGACCCTTGAAAATTTTGATTGTAACACTTTGATCCTATTATATTTTAGAAATTATTTTTATATTCTATGAGTGTCCGATCATCTTTAAAAAAATATAATCAGTTAAGATTTTCTAACTCAAGGAAAAAAAAATATTGAGCATATACGGAGTAATATATAAACATAAATGTGCAATCAAACTATTAGTTTAACCTTTTAGTTGAGATGAAGCATATGTTTCAATTTAGTATCAGAGCTAATCTCATGCCAAAGATAATCTCTATGTCACTTGGAAGAAAAAAATCAGCCCATGTACGTAGCAAAAATAGAATACTTTTCTATGAATTTAGGAAAATATTATATTTTATTAAAAAAAATAGTGTGCATTTCAAGTGAGACAGTGCCATATAAGACCAATTGTATTAGAGTTTTTTTTTTTTAATGACAATAAAATTTGAATGATTTATGTGTAGGTTATGAAACAATAGGGATTCAAACGTTATTGATATAAATTAAGAGGGGGTTCAAGTGAATTTATCCTTCTTGAAAAAGTTTTTAATTGAAATTGGATGAATCATCAACTACCTTTTTCTTTGCTTTTCTTTTTTTTTTTCCTGAAAAAAAATCATTTTATATAGCTTTAGTTCGATGAATCATCACTGAGCACAGTAATAATAACTAATAAGACAGTTTAATGAATCATCTGAAAATGTAGTTTAATTTTAATAATACTAAATTATGAGACTTAAAGGTGAGATGTCAATGTTGCATGTATCACTAGAGGAGGAATGGAATTGGAATAAGTATATTGTGACTTCACATATTTTTAGCCTTATCCCAAAAATCATATTTCAATGATTTAAAAAAAATATTTATTGGCTTTAAACTTGTACGAGTAATTTTTAATGTGATGCCAATTTTTTTAAATAGAATAATAGATTTACTTTTGCTAATTACAAGAACACCAATATTCCTATCCATTTATATTTTATAATAGCCAACATTCTTATTATTCAATAATATAAAACTTTTTAAAACTAAGCAGTGACTTTGTAGGAATTATGCCCAAAGTAAACAGATTCTTTATGTGCACCTACATTTGGCCCTATTTGTTGAGTCATTAAGTTACCGTGATTTTTACATCCTACTACATGCTCTGTCGAGGCAAAGGTGTGGAGAGGCCTTGGGCGTGAGGATTCAACCTTTTGGGAGAAGTAATTTAAAAGTTTATATATAAACAGACTAGGGATATATTTTGATATGAAGACAGAATCTAGAGTGGTATTCATTTCATTTCCCAGGAAATCAAGAACTATTTGTACCAACTGGCCAAATCTTTAACAATATCCCCAGATAAAGATTGAAATTTCTATGCTAGAAACTATAAAGTGAAGCTTCTCTACACTGCCATCATCTTTATCTTTAGAGAATAAGTTTTGCTTCAATGCAAATCTTATATCCTGGGAGTGATACTACAACTGGGTCACTGTACAGTACTCACTACCATAAAACTACCCTGCCAAGAATTGAGTTACTAAAAATGTATAACCCTCCAGGGGGAAAAAATCCAGACAGGTTCAGCCTTGCAGTAGATTCCTAACAGCATTTAGGTCCTGCAAATGGAGCTTGTTTAGAGGATACAAACATTACAATTTTATACATAGAATCATTCATGTTATGCCTGAAAAACAGTTGATGATAGTGAATGTTCGAGTTCCCAACAATGAAATGGTTTCATACATGAGCTTGGTAAGTTGGTTTGGTGAAGGAACGCAAAGGGGAAGGTAAAAAATGCAAGGGCTAAACGTTCTTCTCATACTGAATGATTTCGTACTCCTTTCTGTTTCAAAAGACAGCAAGAATAGTAAAACGAATATATTTCATTTTCAGGTTTGGAGGGAATGGAATGACTGTCTACTTCTAAAACCATCGCACATATCCTCATGAGTTTTACCTATTGAGATTGAGTACCCTATCCACCTCAACCTTCATCTATGCATCTTTTTGTCCAATGTTTCACTCCCATCCAATATAACAATTATCAAGGCTCTAAAGTTTAAGAAGCAATCATCTGGGAAAAGTTAAAAAGGAAAAACACGGGGATGAGAAAGGGAGAGAATAATACAGGTATGAGAATGAGAACACAGCAATAGGACTTCTAGTTATCACAACACCAAAAGTATTGGTTAACCAAAAGAAAGGGAAGACTGAGAATGCATTCATGGGCTATAGAGCTAAAAGCATCATGCTGCCAACAATAGTTACCATAGGGAAAATAAATAAAATTGAAATGGCACTATTGAGCAAGTGAAAACGCTTGGGCAGAATCGGAAAATTATGAGTACTTACTAAGGGAAAAACTTAGGTGTTTGCCATCAAGTTCAATCAAATTATTACAAATGGATTGTTTTTCATACCTTTCACTTTCCACATGTGAATTACTCTCCACATCTTATTCTTCTTCTTTTTTTTTCTTTTTTTTTGCATTTCATGGTAAACACCCAATGAACTTTCACATAAGTGTTCTAATTATTATTATTCAGGTATGAAACAGTAAGGAAGAACTTAAAAGTATATTTCAAACTTCTCTGAAGGGATTTGGATTGGGGAAATAAACAAAGATTCAGTTCTGAGAAACAAACAATGGATTTTTGGTCCACCTTTGTTAATTCCATTCTTATTCCACATCATATATGCAGAATTCTGTTATCCCATGATTTGAACCAAATAAGCCATAAGTTGCTCAGTATTGAGTAAATTACTTTGGTAAGGAACTAAAAGGGGTTCTGTTGAGAACTTGAGAAAGTTTGACTATACGTCTATACCGTTAAGTCAAAGGTACCTATATTTACAGCAGTAGACAGGCTTTGTCAAACTATATATATATGGCTCATTTCTCAGATTTTCAAATAATAAGCCAGAAAAGAATGTGGCCTTACACTTTGGTAGGTCACAAAGAGTAGTGAACTAGTGATTGAAATTGTATAAAGCTTGAAATTAATGATAGCTAGACAATATGATGAATCCTGACAACTTACATCTTTACCCTGAACAGATCTATTAATGACTGGCTTCACTGGTGTAGTTCTTTCAGGAGAAGCAGTTGATCCAACCACCATTCCATGATTTTGATTGGCCTACAAATAAAAGAGATTATTATACAGATAAGCCAATTGACACCTTGCAAAGAGTATCATAAGTTGATAAATAATAGTTGATACGAATTAATCATTTCATTGAACAAAAGGCAAGTGTCATAGTACAAAGTTTGCAATTAGATTTTTTTTTTGTTCCCTGAATGCCTACAGTCATGACCCTCAATTAACTTATCCAAGTGACATCAGGCTGTATGTTTGGGACAAAATTTGTAGGACATGTTAAGGCAGGGGTCAAAATTATGCTTTGTAATTTGAACCTATCAATAGCTTCCAAAATTCATCCTATCGAATCTCCTTGGGACTGTCTTTGAGGCCATAGAGACAAGATTACCAACGAAAATTCAAATGCCAAATATAATTTGTACCTCTCTTAACATTGTAAGTTGTAACCACTTAGAAACCAGATAATGTAAACAAATAGAAAGCCACAACTTCAGAAAAGATGAATTCTTCTTCTTTAAAAAGGTTCTAAAGAGTCAATCTTACAGTCTAGATATTGATAATTGGACTACATCTCAGTCTCCCCAGTTTACACTTTACAGTTGTTTAGAAGCTTCTCTAGTAACCAGAAACAATCTAAAATGGCCTCCATTGTCTGAGTCTGGAAAAAGAGAGTTTATGTATTTCAGAATTGTGTGAAGGAACAATAAAATTAGTAGGATATAATTATAACTTCTCTGGATTGACATCAACATTCTAGAGGTCAAACTACTTCTGATATTCTCAAGCTGTCACTGATGTTTGATTCAGAGACTAACTAGATGTGCATTATAATGAATAAAATAAAGAGTGTACTTAATAGATTACAAGGTACTATTCCTGGTTTCCTATCTTGAGGTGGCATAATTAAACTCAGCCTTTCAGGTTTAGAGAAATGATTTACTTCTAAGGTTTTTTATTGTAATCAACATGTGTATTCTAATGATTTAGTCACATACACATGTTGCACTCAGGAAATAACATAAAATAAAACGAACTTTCCACTTTATATCAAGTTAATTTTCACTAACATTCCATTCCACTCCATATCCTCCTCTGTGGCAAACCTTCATGGTTACTTTTAAGAAGGAATTATGGAGTATATAACCAATAAGCCCCTAATTTTGGAGTAAACAGACTTTACACCATTTCAAACATCTAAAAGTTAATTCCCCTCTGGAATTGCATGCATTAACATAATTTATTACACTGAACTGCTCAAATGCTAGAAGTGTAGTGAATATAAATTATGATCCTCCATCCATAGTTTCCATCAAGCATAAATTTGGCACTGATCATGTCAATTCAGCATGTCAGAGTTCACACTTATCTGAGTTTTTATATGGATCCTCCACATGCCATTGTCCAAGATGAATACAGGAGAGCAATCTTTTCTTTTTTTTAATAAAAAAATTGCATATTCAAAATATAAAAGTTTCTCAAGATGGTCTAGAGAGAAATTTGCCTCAAAAAGTAACAAAAGCATTAGAAAACTGCAGCTGAACAGTCTAACTGTTAAAGTGGATAGAAGAGATCACATAAAGCATAAAGGTGGCAAGAGTTCCATACCCCAGACAAATACTCCTCATCTTTACCATCTCCAGTCAAAGATGAATAATATGCAGGGTCATATACAGAGCCACCTAAAGCATCACCAGAGCTGAAAGGATGTCTAGTTATAGAAGGGTTTACAGGACTGAGAAAGCTATTTTGCAAATCAGCATCTGCTTCTCGAGGAACAGAATTGTCTACATAAGAAGGACCGAGTCTGTATATCTGAATCCACAATATTGAAGATGATAACCTTACACAAAAACCAATTATTTGCATGTACATACTAAGTTTCACTGAGAAGATAACAGAGGTTCCATAATTTTCAGATGAAATGTTCCTGCAGGCAAGGAAAAAGAAAAAAGGAGTGCTCAGTACTGATTCTTTTTTTAGCCCCCTTAAAGAAATACAAATTCTAATTGTACCTCAGTGTTGTGTGCCTAAATTTTATGAAAAACAATTCTCCTACATTTAACAGATACTATATGGCAAAGTCTACCTGCCCAGTTTGAAGAGAAGTTATATTCAATAATTCTACCAAAAGTGGGTGCATTCAAATATGGAAAAAGGGCAATGTTTGTGATTAGGTGAGGCAAGTGCAGGTAGTGGGGAAACCAAAAAAACCAATGTGTGCAGTCCCCTTAGCCTAATCTGGACATCATGGAAGGAGAAACACATAAGATGCTGAGAACATCAGACCCCATCATCACAAGGTGCAGTAAATCAAGGAGTTTCCTGGGCGCAAAGTATGCAAACAGAGGCAACAAGTTTCTAAATACTTATCTCCATTTTGAATTCCTAAGATGTTTGTTTGTCTTAATACATCTCTGTAATTAATTTTGTCCATAGCCTGCCCAAATTGGCATAATAGAGTTAACAAACATAAATATTACTCTTATCAAACAAAACATCAAAAATGGCATCCCATGGTTGATTAAATTCATAGTAAAAATTTCAGAAGGAAAACTAATAAAGCCAATTAAAAGTAATTCCTGACATGTTAAGCCAATGCCCCTAAAATAGTTAATAGTGTGTGATTGCATGAGAGTTACTATCCTTGTCAAATACATACCCTTGAATTTCAACATGCATTACAGTTCACACAAACTCTGAAATAATCCAAAAAACAATGGTAAACTGCATTTGACTCTCCAGAGACCCCTTGCCTAGTGTTTCTATGAGTCCGTAACCACTTCAACTCTCACAATCATAATTTAACAAATTCCGGAAATAAAAAAAGGAAGTTGTGAATGAAAGATACCAGATTTGGCGGGAGAAGAGGAGGAACCAGGAGACGTCGAGGAAGACGGCGGAGAGGAGGAGGACGGCGTAGGTTCTGCCGAGGCTCTGGCTGCTGCTCTCGATGGCCACAAGGGCGAAGAGCGCAATCCCGAGATGGGCGAACAAAACCCCGGTGTAGAGCGCCCCAAGAGATCCGATGAGTGCGCAGGCAATTTGAATGTAGATGAGAATCACAGCGGCGGATTGAACCCTGACATAGTCGCGAAGCCAATTCCTTATCCCGCTCCTCAATGCACCAAAATGCATCATATGCCCCCACACCTCCCTCACTTTCCAGCTTGCTTACTCCCTGCGATGTTTCATACACAAAAACAACACCAAAAGAAGAAAGAAAGGTAAAATAGTAGGAGGACTAGAAGAGTGGAGGCAGCTAAAGGCAACCAATGGAGAAGAAAGAGAGAGAGAGAGAGAATGCTGATGGGAAGAAGAAGAAGCGGATTTTTCTGCGTTAAAGAATTCCTATCATAATTCACAAAGTACAGCAATTTCTCTTCTTTCTTTTTTTTTTTTTTTAATCCTAAGGGTGCGTTTGGGAACCGGAAGGAAATCATTTTATGGATTTTCAGTGTTTGGTTAGAGGAAGAAAATATAAATCAATAAATAATAGGGGTGTGGTCAATGAAAAATAGAAGAAATTTTTTAAAATCACTTCCTTTTTTTTTTAGAAGTCATTTTTCGTTTGTAGTAGTAGAGCAGCCAATTACCCGCCACCGCCATCCACAACCCACCACCACGACTATCTCCACACCCACCACCCCACCCCACCACACCCTACCCCACCCCACACCTACCACCATCACCACCACTATCATTGTATATTTTAAATATTTAAAATTAAAAATAATTATGCTCATTTTTTAAAAAAAAATGAACCAAACACATCAAGACAATTTTCTAGAATGTAACTAAACATCGTAAAGGAAAATGTTTTCTAAAAAATAACTCATTCTCCAAAAAATATTTTTCAGAAGTCATTTTTATACTTTCCAAACAGACCCTAAATTTTAAAATAGAGTAGTTATACGTGCACTCTCATTCTATACTCTAATTTTCTACTCCTTAATACTGGCATGCTTTTAATGACTAAATGTAGGCAATCATTATTTCATGGACCATGGTTCACACATTTGTGTGAATCATAAATAAAAAGTATATTTTTAATATACTAAAAGTACAGTATTTGAAAGTACAAATTTGTTTTATATATTATCAAATAATGTACATTCAGTACACAAATAATGTTTTTAATATATTTAAAATGTATATTACATTCATGGTCTACATAATAATTTGCCAAATGTAGGGGGATCATGATTTTTATGGCAAATTTTATTGTGGACCTAGTTTCGTGTAATTAAGTATATTTGTATAACATATTTAATTTCATTTTATATACATTGTAGTTTAATTTCATTTTATATGCATTGTAGTTTCATTTCAGTACAACTAAAGTTTCATTTTGTTTCAACTATAGTTTCATTTGACATTATACATACAGTAGTTTTATTACAGTGAGACCTGTTATAGAATTTCATTTTGCACACTGTAATCTTATTACAACACCACTAAATTATAATTCTAATGCAACTATTATTTCATTGGACAGTATACACTCAAATATATGAAACTGTTATTCGGTATCATTTTATATACAGTGTAGTTTCATTACAATACAATTAAAGTATCATTTTGATATAAGTATAATTTCATTTGACAATATACACTCAATTGTGACTATGCGAAACATGTTATTCAGTTTCTTTTTATACATACTGTAGTTTCATTTTAGCACAACTAAAATATCATTTCAATTCAACTACAGTTTCATTTGACAATATACACCTAATATGTGAGATATGTTATTCAGTTTCATTTTATACATACTGTAGTTTTATTTCAACACAACTAAAGTATCATTTGTGAGCATAAATATAATATGTGCAGTCCAACTATCAGCTTAGGTTTTTAGTTGAGATGGAGCACATGCTTTAATTTGGTATCAGAGCCATGAAAAAGATCATGAGTTCGAATCTCCGCGTCACCCACAAAAAGAGACTTCCACGTCGTGTTGCGCTTGGAATCCACCGCACACGTTGAGGGGGCGTGTGAGCATAATGCTTTAATTTCATTTCAATTCAATTACACTTTCGTTTGATAATATAAACACAATATGTGAGACAAGTTATTCAATTTCATTTTATATACATTGTAGTTTCATTTTATTCTGAACAAACAAAAAATACAGGATTCGTTAAATATAATGCCAGTCGTTTCTTTACTTAAAGAAACGACACCGTTTTCATACCATGATCCACTATATAACAATTGGATGTTTATCAACTATTTTTTTTACCTTCAATAAAATTTGAACATATAATGGGACTAAAAGTTTGAGATTACGATTTTGGAGTATAATTAGTATTTTTGTTTAAAATAAGTAGCTCAAATCATGAAAGCTAACTGTAAAACTTGTAATATTGTGCTTACTAAGACTCTATTTGGTAAAACTTTATTTTAGAGCTTATAGTTTATTTTATGTTACAATTTGATAAACAGGGGAAGTTTAACATAATACGGAGTATCTTATTTAGAAATTAATGCTACCCTAAATAGCGTTTCAAAATAAGTTCATGACTTTTGACTTTTTTTTAATATTTATTAATTTACAAAAATTACACAATATACCATTCATTAATCAAAACCATATATAATATCTTAGTTTTTTTTTTTTAGGTCTTTTTACACTTTTAAACTAATTCAATAATTAATTTATCGAACACTTTAATTACAATTAGTTAATTTATTAGCTACTAGCTTTCAATAGGTGTGCCAGACAGAACCTAAGTCATAAGCCTAATCAACTTAAGTGGGATTGTCCTGTTAATTTTGATCTTATCTTTACACTTTTGATAAAATGATTATTGCCATAATGTTAATTTTGGTGCTCTAATTGTAATGATTATTTGACCTGGGGATGAAATTTCTTGTGGAAGATTAAAATAATTTATTATTAAATTTAATCAATTTTAAAGTTGTGACTTGTGAGTGAAAAGCGAAAGAATCTTTATATTTATTGGACGCATACCGGTATTGATGCTGACATGTAGCTATAAATTCAAGCACGAAAATTACTTGTTGAGTTGTTGGGGTTTCATGAATAGTCTCTCTTCTTTTTCTTTTTTTTTTTTCTTTTTTTTTTTGTATCATTTTCATTTTTTTGTTTTGGTAAACAAGTTTTTGTGATTAATTTTTCTGCCTCAAAAAATCAGCTATACAAGTTTGTTTGTGTATGTGTTTTTTTCCTTCAAAAGAGTTCTTTTTAAAATTAAAAAAAAAATCAACCCTATCCTATATATCAAGATACATATTATAAATATTCTTTTATATTTATATTATGTTATATAATTATATGGAAAAGTCTTAATGTTAATAAACTCCTATTCTTTTTCACTAGTTATAACCATGTATACATTTAGAGTTATATTTGATAGTCTCAATTCTTGATCTCTTAATATATGGTATAACCTTAAAAGTACATGATTATATTTGATATAAAAGATACTGATACTAATTGACACTGCAAAATTTTTCATAAGAGTTAATTATCAATTTGGTCCCTTGACTATTGGGATTTCACCACTTTGGTCCTCGACCATTTTTCTTGCCCAATTAAGTCCTACTTTGAAAAAATTAACCAATTTGGTCCTCCGTTTATTTTGGTGTTAAACAACCATTAAATCGGGACCAAATTAGTAATTTTGCTATAGTCAAGGAACCATTTTGATAATTAATTTTTGACTGAAATGGTCCCTTGACTATAATATAATTACCAATTTGGTCCTGATTTAACGGATATCAAACGGTAAAATAAACGAAGGACTAAATTGGTTAATTTTTTCAAAGTTGAGGACTTAATTGGACAAGAAAAATTGTCGAGGACCAAAGTGGTGAAATTCCAATAGTCGAGGGACCAAATCGGTAATTAACTCTTTTTCATAATTATAACATAATACGTATACATATTCTATTCAAATATCGCTACTGAAACTTTTGCTATTTTTGATCAACATATATTGGTTGAAAATACACTTTTAGTCGTAACAGTTGTTTCGATCAACTTCTTGACCATTTTGAGGATTCGAAAAAAATCATTATTGCTATTTTCAACCAACACAACGAAATCGGTTAGAAGCACCAACCACAATCGAGAGTGGTTAGAAATTTTTGTGGAGTAGTTGTCAAAGTGAGTTTCCAAGCTTCCGACCTCCAGTGATAATAAAAAAATGATTATAAATTTTGATCATCGATAGGTCTAAAATGAAAAATTAAAAGAATATTTAGCCATTGCTGCTAGAATATTTTTCGGCAATCATGGCATAATCTCTTAAATAGTGTTTGGTGAGAAAATAATACGAGAAACCAAAATCTATATAGACCTAGAAATGTCTAGGTTTCTATGAGAACCTAATTGTTGTTTAGAGCATCCACATTTGTGGATCATAGGAAGTTTTTTCAGACCAATAAACCAAAAGTGAGTTCATAACTAGTGTGGGAATGAATTTTTTTGGGATTTTTAATTTCTGCAAGTAATGGATCTTTGTGGGGCCCAAACTGACGCATTAAAGATGTTGGCGTGTAAATATGTTCTGTTAAATTTTTTTTTTTACCTTTTCTAAAACTGACAGCTTTCTATGCTTCTTTTCCTTCTTTTTTGTTTTGCTTCTTCCCTCCCCTGACTTCTTTCCCACGTGGACTCAAAAAAACTCTCAAAAGTGAGTAACTGATAAGGACGCTCTTATTGCAAAACCCATCTTCATAATCTAAGCTCCTCAGTCGGAGAAGAACCTAGGCTTCTTTCAAACACCGGTAGAAATTCATAAGTTTATATTTTTGCACTGAAAAAAATCTTTGCCTTTCAAATTGGTACTAAGGGTGTGTTTGGTAACCCGTAAAATGACTTCCGGGAAATATTTTCCGAGTTTTCTGTGTTTGGCAACGTCCGGAAAATGTGGTCAATGGAAAATGTTTTCCGTTGACCAAGGAAAATCAATTCATTTTTCCGGAAAATGACTTACGGAATTTTTTTCGTAAGTCATTTTACGGAATCGCCAGAATAGCTGTTTCGCATGTTTTTGACCAAAACCAAGCCATATCACCCATGACCATGGACCAAGGAGGTGGGTAAACCGCTGGAAACCTTTGCTACATTTTTTTTAATTTATTTGTTTAATTTTTTATTTTTTTATAAATTCTATTTTTTTTATTAAATACTATTATTTTAATAACTATTATAATTTTTTATATTTTAAATAAAACAATTACAATGTTTAAGTATACAATTCTATCCATTTTCCAGAAAATGAACCAAACACAGAAAGATAGTTTTCCATAATACATCCAAACACTGAAAATGAAATTGTTTTCCGAAAAATGACTCATTTTCCAGAAAACATTTTCCAAAAGTCATTTTCCTGCTTTCCAAATGGATCCTAAGTCATTTTTAAACTAGAGTCATATAAATTGTCATAATGTCATTGATAGTGTTAATTATATCATGCACTTGGGAATGCAAAATAGGTATAGAGATCGTATGTAAACTATGGCGTAAAATTCATAAATTGGCTCTCAATTCTCTTCTTTATTGATTGTTCTTGAGTCATAGAGATAAGGGAGAGAGCATAACTATTAAGCACTCTAGAGAGAAGATGAGAAGGGCAAAAAAAAGCCCCTTGCATGGTGGATTAAGGTCCCTTATATAGGGCTAAACTAATACCCGTATTCCTATACTGGCATATGTATGAAATACAGAATACGCAGGGGAGTATACCCGAAGTATATTCTCTATCAGTCATTATTCTATAATTAATGCTATGAATTTCCCCTCTGGACAAACTATATTTAAAATTTTGCATATAACTTCATGTATAAGATGTGAGACAAATGGTGAGGGAACATTACAGAACTTGTTAATCCCAAAATATTAAAAGATAAAGGAATTACTTCTAAAAATTATGTTTCATTGGGAGTGAAGTAACAGATATTCATCTCTAGCACCATACTATCAAATAATGTACATTAAATACACAAATAATATATTTTTAATATATTAAAAAGAATTAATTTCATTTTTGGTCATAGATTTATAGGTGGTAGTCTATTTTTAGTCCTTTTTTATAAGAACATCCACATTTGGTCCTTGTATTACTGTGGCATGACCATTATTAGTCCTTTATTAGCAAAACAGTTCTAATGTCGTTAAATACAAAGACATTTCGATCTCCAATTATGAATTTTTTCAAAATATAAACATACAAATATAGTAGTGTCAACTCAATTTGTATAAAAATGACCGAAATACCTTTGTATATAACAATATTTCAATGATTTTGTTGACGGAGGACCAAAAATGGTCATGCCACAATAATACTAGTACCAAATGTGAATGTTCTTATAAAAAAGGACTAAAAGTGGACTGTCACCTATAAATCTAGGACAAAAAATGGAATTAACTCTGATAGTGAATTATCCCCGTGGACCCCGTGTATCTGGTTGTAAGGTCGACGTAGTTTGTCCGAGCCGGTTAGGTCGAGAAACCAGGAAACTAGACCGACCTAAGGGTCGTGGCTCGTCACCCCAGACGATCGCACGGCCGATCGTGACCTCCCGACCTACCTGATGTGATTCCTGACTGACAGACGGGCGTCCCATCTAAGTCACCACGTGTAAATCCTCGTTTCGGCCTAAGGTTGGGCCTTGGCATGGCAGCCACGTGCCCTCCATGCCAGAGTGGCGGAGCTTGGCTTTTTCCTCTCTATAAATACTGCATTTATGAGGAGAAAGAGGGACTTTTGGATTGTTGCTAAAGAAGTGGCCCTTGAGCTCGGTAGCTAGGGAAGCCCACTGCCGACCGCCCTAGCTCTGCCGGTTCATCCATTATTTATGTACCGGTTTCGAATCTTACTTAATAAAATAAACTGTATTTCCCATCTTGCTCCGTATTTATCATTATCATACTCTATTAAAAATGTAAATTGTATTCATGAAAAGTACATTATTTGAGTACCGAAAATATATTATTTTGTATAATGTATATTTAGTACACGAATAATGTACTTTTAGTATATATTAAAAATGTATTTTTTTGTTATGGTTCATACAGCACTGTGTGGACCAATAATTTGCCATGAAAATTCAATAGTTATTGTGTAGACCGTGGTCCACACCGCATCGTGGATTACAAACCAATATACATTTTTATAACTCATAATGTACATTATTCTAACACATAAAGTACATTATTACAAAACATAATGTACATTATGTCATTATCGTACCCCATATGTTTCATTATTCTAACTCATAATGTACATTATTCTAACACATAATGTACATTATTCTAACACATAATGTACATTATCTTACATCAAAAGTTTTATTATTCTAACACATAATGTACATTATTTCTTCCCAAAAAGGTTGAATCCCTAACCCCAAGGACCCTTCACGCTCTAACACGACAAATCATCTAGGAGGATGTAAATCATGGTGACTTAGCTGAATCACAGAGGCTATACCTTTGTTTACTGCGCACAAAGAGTCTCCCTCACTTTGAGAGGTTACTCCCGCATTGTCGCTATTGAGACTCGATCCCTAGTCTTTCTTCCCAAACCTCACCCCTGTGACCAATTGAGTTGCCTAAAAATGAAAGGTCTTAAGCTTTTTATCATCCTGGCGAGTACATGATGTACATTATTCAAACTTATAATGTACATTATTTTAATTCATAAAATTCAATGATGTATTGAACTTTGGTCCCAGACATAATTTGCCATAAAAATTATGGTCCAGCAACTTAGCCATCCTTTTCGAGTTTTCGGAGTTGGCTTTCATTAAAATTTCCAACTTAGGCACACGGTAAAATCGGAAATTTATAGTTCAAATGAATGTTGTTAAATTCATTGGGCTACAAATTTAAATGGGTTGCAAATTCAATTGGACCATGTAAATGATAAGATTGAATATCAATTGGGCCATTTCACTTTGCTGAATTCATCATTCAAGTAATTTGGGGAACTTAAATTAATTACAGTAACTTTGTTATGAACCCGAGTCCACATTGCAAGGTGGACCTGAGTTCATATTCACAATTTTAGAATTGTATATTCATAATTTTAGATATCAATATACAAAATTACACTACTTGATATTCACAAATTTTGAATTCTATATTCACACTTTTATTATATATCTAAAAATTGTGTTATACTGTTGAATATAAAATTATAAAATTGTGAATATCAAATTTTAAAATTATGAATATAGAATTATAAAATTGTGAACGTGGACCCAGGTCCACCTTGCAAGGTGGACCTAGGTGCATTACAACCGACTTGAGTGACTTGGGCTAAGTGCAGAATTAGTTAATTAGTTTAGTAGTTGGGTAATAAGTAAATTAATCAAAGTGCTTGAATTATAGCTCAAGGCCATAGTCCACATTGCTTGGTTGTTATATGCTATATTATGGACCGAAAACCACGTCGTTTATTTAAATAAAGAATATTTAAATAAAGAAACCACAGTCATGACATTTTAACAAATTTTGTATTTTTTGTGTGTACATAACAAAATGAAACTACAATATATCTCAAATGAAATTGTCTCGCATATTGTGTTTACATTATCAAATTAAATTGTAATTGAGCGTATATTGTAGTTGAATATAAATGACACTTTAGTTTTGCTGAAATGAAACTATAATATGTATAAAAAGAAACTGAATAACATGTCCCACATATTGAATGTATATTGTCAAATGAAAATGTAGTTATATCAAAATGATGTTGTAGTTGTGTTGTAATGAAACTACAATGTGTATAAAATGAAACTAAATAACAGTTTCACGTATTTGAGTGTATATTGTCCAATGAAACCATAGTTAAATTAGAATTATAATTTAGTGGTGTTGTAATAAGATTATAGTGTGTATAAAATGAAACTCAATAACATCTCTCATTGTAATAAGAATATTGTATGTATGATGTCGAATGAAACTGTCGTAGTTGAAACAAAATGAAACTGTAATTGTGCTGAAATGAAACTACAATGTATATAAAATGAAACTGAATATGTTATAACTTATACAAATAAAACTAATTACGCAAAACGGCTGCCGTTTCTTTTCATTAAAAGAAATGACACCGTTTTAGACCATGATCCACAGTAAAATTTGTCGTTGCTAGAGCGACAAAAGGAGCTTTGCCCGCAAGACCAGCCCGTTCCATTCCTTATATAGGTAGTGCGTGAGTTTCAATGTTGGCGACTTGTAGATTGGTCAACAATAAATAAATAAATAAATAAATAAATAAATAAATATATATATATATATATATATATATATATATATATATATATATATATATATATGATCGCGTTCTGGTGCGTACTGGCCGCCTAGGAGAGAACTGCGGACGAATCACAGCGCGCCACGTGTCCGGAATGTAGTTTCACATAACGTTATAACTAGGTGCACATAGGTGCACCCAGGTGCATAAATGTTAACAAGGTAAATTACTTGCACCTGCAAGTGAAAATAGGTGCACATGTGCAAGTAAAATGTATTACAAATGCAAGTAAATTGTACAATGAGCATCAATACTGAGTGCACCTAATGTTATAACTAGGTGCATCTAATGCTATAACTAGGTGCACATAAGTTGCAACCAAGTGCATGAATGTTAACAAAGTAAATTACTTGCACAAGTGCAAGTAAAATGTATTGTAGATGTAAGTAAAATGTATTACATGTGCAAGTGAATTGTACAGTGAGCATCAATACTAAGTGCACCTAATGTTATAACTAGGTGCAACCTATGTTATAACTAGGTGTACCTAGGTTGCACCCAGGTGCATGAATATTAACAAGGTAAATTACTTGCATTTGTAAGTGAAAGTATTTGCGAAAATAGGTGCATGAATATTAATAAGGTAAATTACTTGCACTTGTAAATGAAAATAAGTGCGAAAATAGGTGCACTTGTAAGTGAAACTAGGTGCACCAAAGTTCCAGTTATTTACGAAAATGCCACCGCGTCATTTTTTAAAATTGCATCTGATTCGTTGATCTGGACACGTGGACGGCTGTGGAGCGTTCTCATTTCCTACCTGGGCGAGAGTTCGTAAGAGAGTGCAACCCTATATATATATATATATATATATATATATATATATCAATTTTTACTAAACCTAATTACTAATTCAATATTAAATTATGGCAGTAATGCAATTAGAATATTATACATTAGGAAATTAAATTAGTAATTAGAGTATTACTATAAGTTAGAGAATAAAGACTTAGAGTTTATTTTATTTTATTTTTTTATAAAAAAGTGGGTTGACCCACGAGTTTTAAAGTGCAGGGCGAGCCAATCTACTCTAAGCTCACCAAGCATTAACAACTCTATACATTGTAATATAGACCATTGGTAAAAATCGACGTCGTAGATTATAATTTTTTTTGTCATTAATTATAAGATGTCGATTATTTATCAAATCGATGTCATATATTAATGAATTTATTTTTTAAAATCAGTAAATATACAACGTCGGTTTTATCATATATGTAATGCTTTTTTTGTTTTTGTTTTTAATATTGAAACGTTGTCCTTTTAATATCTTTTTAAAAAGTTACGTAACCATTTCTTTTTTTCGTTGTCCTTTTAATTTCTTTTTAAAAAGTTACGTAAGGGGTGCCCATTTTTTTTTTAGTAAAACTGTTGTCATATTTATTTTTAAATTTAAAAAAAAAAACTCAATACAAACAACGTCACTTTATGCCCCAGCCCATAGCTTCATCGCTAATATACTTTTTTGAGGCTACTTTCTCAACTTAATGAAGCACAAAGAGTCTCGAACTCACTCCAATCATCCATGTTAGAGTGTTAACCGAGACACTGAATGCCACTAGACTACAAGGTCTTTGGCTCATCACTAATATACTTAAAAGTCGAAAAGAATATTGTACCAAATCTATAAGGATCTCTGCTCCTGCACATGCAAGCCATAACGTTAAGATCAGAGGTTATAAAATGGGACCTATGGAGAGCTTTTTATTTTATTTTATTTTTTTGAAAACTATATGGAGAGCTGTTTAAAGGGCGAAAGTCCATTATTTGGGAAAATAATACTTTTTTCCCTGTGTTATGTGCATATAGCATTTTTTCTCCCTATGTTATTAAAGTAGCAATTTTCCCCCTCAGTTATTTTAAAAGTGGTAGTTTTCCCCCCTATAATGTTAAATTGACATTTTTATCCTTAAATAATTATTTCATTTATTTTTATTCTCCAACCAAGTATTACTAATATGTATGGAAGATCACTGTTCGATACGAACCTAATCGAACACTGTAGCAATTGAACTTAAATAGTATGGACGGTTACGGTTACGGTTCAGAAATGAAAAAATAAAATAAAATAATTGTTGAATTTAGACTATTTTTAAATAAGAAATAAAATTAAAAAATAAATAAATAAATAAGTTTTGATTGGCGATTCAAAATGGAAATTGGAATCGAACCGTACCGATTTATCAAAATAAGTGTTTGATCATTTTCACTATATATGATTGTGGTTCAGTTCCAGTTCACGGTTCAACAATTATTTAATTTTATTTTTTTCGGTTCAGAATCGTAACCAAAACCGTCCATACTATTTCGGTATGATTGCTACAGTGTTTGGTTAGGTTCGAACCGAATCGTGATCATCCATACATATAAGTAATAATTTGTTGGAGAAGAAAAATAAATGAAATAATTATTTTTAAGGGTAAAAATGCCAATTCAACATTTCAGGGGGAAAAATAACCACTTTAATAACACAGGAAGAAAAAGTGCTATATGCACATAACATAGGGGAAAAAGTGTCATTTTCCCTCCATTATTTTAATGAAAACTTCTATTGACTTAAAAGTTTTCATACAACATAAATTCAAACTTTTAACTCCTTAAAATCTCTTGTGTTTGTTTCCGGCAGTTGTCATTATATTATCTGCTCTGTCTTTTTCCCCACAGTCCCACATCAACATCAATAAAACACCAATATAATATAGCCATCTCTACAATTGACCCCTCAGCTCCAAAATCTATAGCATCTTTAACATCCTTCGTTGAAGTTGTCCCAACCAAAATCCATAACATCATATCCCTTTTCACTTATTTTAAAGATAACCTATGACATTTTAAAGTAGCTCATTTGCCACCTACTTAATATCATTGAGGTGTAACAATTTGGTACCACTTGCTAATCATCACGTTTTTCTTTTAGGATGTGTTTGGAAAGCAAGAAAATGACTTCTGGAAAATGAGTTATTTTTTAGAAAATGAGTTCATTTTCCGTGTTTGGGTGTACTCTGGAAAATTGTCTTTGGGTGTTTGGTTCATTTTCCGGAAAATGAGTGAAAATGTGTAGAAATGTATAATTATATTTTTTTTATTTTCTTTAAAATATAAAAATATATAAACTAATACGGAGTAATATTTATTATAAATAAATAAATTAAATTAAATTAAATTAAAAAAGAAAAAAAGAAAAAGGAGGTCACTGCTCTGATTTTCGGCGAAAACCAGAGCAGTCCGGAAACCAGTCCGCCGGACTGAGGGAGCGATGGCTCTGTTAGACGATGCATTTTCCGGAAAAAAGCCACTATTTTCCGTGGTCAACGGAAAAGATTTCCGTTGACCACATTTTCTGGGTGTTGCCAAACACCAAAATCTCAAAGAATGATTTCTGGAAATCATTTTCCGGATTACCAAATACGCCCTTATTTGATGCACCAATTAATTATGTTGCACCAATTAATTATGTTGCAATATATAATGTCTTCTTTTCCTTTTGATAATTATGCTAATTGTCAAGCTAAGTGTGATTAAACATTAATGAGTTTATCAACTTGTATTGCTTCTTTTGTACCACTCTGAGTCTCTGACTCACCTTTACCTATCAATAAAATATAACTACACTTTTTTGTTTTCACCTCAATCTGAAAATGGTAAACTTTTGAGACTATGGTTAGCCTAAGAGATGGAGAGAATCTCTATGGTTGCCTGATTGTTCTACAAGATCTCTACAATTGTTGCACTAAAATCACTTCTTTGAACTTGTATCATACTGAGGTTAATCCTCATTCGCATTGAGACGGCTTAATTAAGGGGTAAAGTGATGTTCATATTGATTTTTCTATACGATTTAAAGGTAGGTGTCTCAAATAGTTAAGATTTACTCAAGACACCTCGTGATCTAAAAATATTATTTCTTTAATATAGAAAAAAAAAAAGTCCACAATCATGATCCAAACGTGCACTCTAGGTAATGTCTGTCTTATGGCCCTATATGACAAAGGACTACTAGGTGTTAAATGAACTTAGGTTGTGTATAGTTAATTTTTTGACTCAAATCGAGAAGGTAAATGCTAAATAGACAATTCCCACAAAAAATCTAACTTAAAACCTTGTAGTTATCAAACAAATTGCTTGAGAAACTCGGTTGTGGTTTCACTAGAGTTACTCTTTTGATGCATGGTAGTAATTTGCTAGGACATTCTGCGACACATCAACCATTGAGAATTCTTTGAATTCAACCATTTCAAGTTTCTACACTCGAATCTATAGTTTTCAACCTTGGCTTGATTGTTCGTTGTTCAACACCTGTTCATTGAAAACAACATTCAGGTTCTTAATAATCTTATTATGACTTCGGTTATCCCTAAAGCAACAACGTAACCAAATTTAGTGTTACCATAACTAATAAAGTAATAGAGAACATAATTACACGTTTAGTCTAACGACTATTGTGACAGACTGACAGTGTCACATTTAGTCTTTGATTTTTAATTTGACTATTAGTCCCATTACTTTGTTGACATTGTCAATTATATTTCGTTATCTATTAAAAGTTTTATCCAATTGACTTTAATTTTTGGAATAATTTGATAATTTAACAATTAAAATTTTGTATTCCTACCTAAAAATGCTTACAAATGAAATAACAAAGGATATAATATAGAAAAACAAAATAAGTATGACCACTGTAATATGGTGTATGAGCTATGACACAACAAGAACAGATTTTACTCAGTACACGCCATCAAGTAGCGTACACACGACTTGAAATTTTCCTCCTCATTTTGAAAACCCTATAGGTGTAATTATTTATTTTATATATAAATAAATTCGAACCTTGATTGTGTACTAGGTTGCTGTTGGGATTATTTTTTAAATAATTATAAACCCTAATTTTTCATTAGTGTATATATATGGTTAAATCGACTTATTTCACCGCCAACAATTTTTATATATGCAATTTTGGTTTATTTTTGGTTTTGTAACAAGGTTGGTTGGAATTAATTTTTCTATAAATTAAATTCTATTTTTGTTAATATATATATATATATATATATATATATATATATATATATATATATATATATATTCGTTTATATATATTTTTTTTGATAAATCGACTTATTCACCATCTACATATATATTTTGGTAAATCAACTTATTCACCATCTACATACTTTTTGTTCCTAAGTTATAGGGTAATTGTAGAATTCGCCCCTAATTGTTGGTCGCGTTCACTTTTCGCTCCTAAGCTATCATTGGCGTTGCACGTTCCGTCCATTTATTAACTTTTCGTGCTCACTTTTCGTCAATAAGCTATAGTAACATTGCAAATTTTGTCCCTATAATGTTTTGTTAGTAAATGGGCGAAAAGTGCAACGCCAATAATAGCTTAAGGACGAAAAGTGAGCATGACCAACAATTAAGGACAAATTCTGCAATTACCCTATAACTTAGGAACGGACGGAAAATGTAATATTTCCTAATAATAAAAAAGGAGGAGGAGGAGGACAAAGTTGTCATTTATTGTGGAATTCCAATTTTGTGGGCTGTTGAAATGCAATTCCGAGGGAGGCCTAATAATTGTAATTTTGAGAGAGGCATTGGAATTACAATCCCGTAAAATTTGGTATGAATGGAATTGCAATTTCACCCTACCAAACGTGACATGGTAGGTAGACTAAATTTGAAAAAATAAAATAAACTATACCTAATTGAATCAACTTGCAGCAGAAGAGAAACAAAATATGAATACGAAATGATTGAAATCAACTGAAGGGCAGAGAATCACAGAGCATTAGAGACACTTTTAGGTAAACATAGACTGATGCGTGCAAGGGAATATTTATAATACCCACAATTAGAAGATTGAGAGAGAGAGAGAGAGAGAGAGAGAGAGGAGATGTTATGGATTTTGGTGGCACGAGTCCGGTGAAAAAGGAGATGTTATGGATTTTGGTGGGGTCAACTTCAAGAAAGGATAGACGTTGTGGATGCTATAGATTTTGGAGTGGTCAGCTGGAGAATGAGTAGATTAATGTTTTATAGATGTTGGATACTTATAGCTGATTATTTAGGAACAATTTAAGTTACTTTATTTATCTTATTGTAATTTCTTATTGGTTAATGTTATAATGCGAATGTTACGATAAATTATATCATGAATCATGGTTTATTTTGCATTGTGGAATCATAGTCTATTTTGCATTGTGGTTTCTTTGTTCAAAAGTAACATTTAAATTTTGTAATTGTAGTTGACACATTTTGTATATGTAATTAACCGTTTATTTATAAACAAATCGAAGGCGGCAAATTATTCTATGGACGTGAGTTCACATTGCAAGGTAGACTCGAGTCCAAAAATACATAATTTATATACTGACACAATTTACATACTGAAGGTTCACAATATACATATACTGAATGTTCACAATTTGATTTGTGTACATTCAGTATATAAATTGTGTTAGGTCCCGGGTCCATGACATAACTGTCGGATGGGCACATCATATGGTAATTACAAACACATAAGATGTTGGTTAATATGTTATGTGTCTGTAGTTAACATATTATGTACACGTAGTTAATAATTTATGTGTTTGTAATAAAATGTATATTCTAATTAAAGTAATATAGTTTTTGAATAAAACAATTAAAATTTGTGATACAATAAAGAAAGTTTGACTGAAAGAGTTCTCTGCAAAACTATACATTGGGGAAGATGGGCAGTTGTGTTTCATCCTCTTGTTGAGATATTTCAACAATCATCTTCCGTACATTCTTTTAGGGACACTATTATCTTTTGGTTCTCAAAAAATTTATAAAAAAAAAAAACAGAAGACAAACCGTTCTTAAAGATAATTTTAATATGATATTCATTTTTTAATGATGGCCATTTGAAAATTAGTATCTTGGTAAAAAAATCAAATTAAGTAAATATAATAATATTTTAATTTTCACCACAAAAAGGAGAAAAGAGTTAAAAAAAAAAATAGGAAAAAAAGGTACAAAAAAAATGTCATGCAGTTTTTTTGTGTATACTAGATTGTTTTATATCAATTTTTATATCATTCATTAATCAAACATACTTTTTTTTTTTGAAGATAAATATACTTATTTTTTGTGATGTCTTATTGAAAATGCAATTAGCATAGGGTAGTATTACTGTTTTTTTTAAGAAACTTTTTTCTTAAGAGAATGAAAATAACATATGAATTGAAAGTGCTTAGAGATTGAACTCTCACTGCATCCTATTGATATGAAAACAATAAAGTAATTTGACCTTGGAAACTGAAACAATTTTGAAATTTTAACTTCATCCCAATGGCGAAAAATGGGTTTGCATACCTCTTTCGGTTAATTAATACAAAATGATAGGAATGGAAAACGGCTAAAATGTCATTCAATGATTTAAAAATTTATTGCGAACCCAACCTGATACACTCTAAACACCACCCAAAAAATCACATACCTATTATAATCATGGTTGAAAAAATCGCTAGGCGCTCCCATGATTTAAAAATTTATTGCGGACCCAACCTGATACACTCTAAACACCACCCAAAAAATCACATGCCTATTATAATCATGGTTGAAAAAATCGCTAGGCGCTCGGGGAGCGCCTAGCGTCTAAGACGCCTATCCGGGGATTAATCGGCGCCTAGGCGTTCGTGTATTTTTTTTATTTTATTTTTTATTTTTTAAAAATTTGTTCAAGTATTTTTAATTTTTTAAAGACTAATAATTATAAATTATATAATACTTTAATAGTTAATACTAAAATATTAAATATTAATCTAAAAAAATCTAAAGTTTGTACAATTTAGGAATATTTCGCTCAAAACGATGTTGTTTTGAATGAAATAACCCATTAAAAAAAAAGAACAATAGTTAATCGACCGACTAGAAGGCCTAGTCGATGCTTAGTCGGTCTAGTCGACGCCTAGGCGGTGCTTTGGCGGCCTAGGCGGAGCTTAGGCGGTCGCTTAGCCGGCCAGCCGCCTAGACCGCCATTTAATGTGATACGCTAGGCGGTCGACCAGCGCCTAGCGCCTAAGCGGGGATTAATCGGCGCCTAGGCGGGATTTTTGCAACACTGATTATAATTAAATCACAACTATAGCTTAAAACCTGTGGTTGCAATTTACATCTACACACAACTTGCTGGTCCCATAAAAAAGCATCACTATGCATTCTTTTTATGACTGCAAAACTCAGAATAATACCTAAAACAAAATTAGATACCAACATAAAGCGTCTTGCGAGCTCGGTCCACCACGTAAATGGAGCAGACGACATCTGATGCAATGGAAACCCTATAGGCTATAGCTGGCTGCATTGATAGTGGGCAAGATTGTCCGGAGACTGACGCGCGAAAAAGTCCTTTGCGTCTTATCTATCACTCTTTCAATGTTTTAGAGTGGAGGATGGTCGGGACTTGTTAATCTTCTCGTCCTGCGAGGATGAAGGCTGCAATGCGGAAGATGAGATGGCAGCATGGTACGAAGATGATGCAAGTTGTGCAAGTGCCGGAACAGCGCCACCTGCAGGCAGGTTTGTTACCAATGTACATCAAGTCAGATAGGGAACACTGAAGTGGACAGTGGAAACGTAAAGACTAGTGCTCAGCTGACTTCAGTCAAAGTTCATAAATTTCAATGAGGCTAAAATTCAAGTTTGTCATATTCCATCTTCTTTTTTTTTGAATACTACTAACTCTATTACAATGCAGTATCTGTTCATAACTACTTTCTCAACCTATTGAAGCACAAGAGTCAGTATTGCCTCCACTGAGGCTCGACACCTCCCGTATAAAGGGAAGGGTTTGTCATATTCCATCTTAATTCCAAAGGATGAGAAAGGCATTCGTTTAGGCTGATGCAGTTTTATAATGTTATTATTATACAAATAAATATTTACCCCATACCATTTTTTTTATACAAAAGACTAATGACTGTGCCAGCTTGCACACTTTTGGTCCAAACCTTAACTAGTTCAAATTTGATGATACAAGCAAATGCAACAGTGGATCAATGAAAATGGACTTTTTAACATAAACCCCTCATTTTATTTATTTACTTTTGCCTTTACTTATGGTACCCATCCCCACCCAACAAATCCATGTGACTGAGGGATTTGATTAAATACGAAAAAAGTTAACTCAATGTAAGATGTTTAGGAAATGTAAACAAGCCAACTACTAACACGCACAGTTGTGGAAAAAGCAACTTATTACCTGCCAATCCTGCACATGCCGATGAGAAAACAATAACGGGTGGAGCCTGCAACCACGAAATGATGCATCAAAAGAATTCTTCGAATGTACCAAAAAATCACAGGGAAGCAAAGATCAACTACATTAAATTATACTAGAACAGAAAGCTAAAAATAAAAACAAAGAAACCTTGACCAAGTCTTCTTTCTCACAGCACGAAACAAACCATATTTGATATTCTTACCAAAAAGTAATTGAGGGTTACAGATATTAATTGGAGCTCATATCTTGCCAAACACAAATACCCTCCCCACCTCCAACCCACAGACACTCAACATAAAGATTATCAGTCCCAGGGGATAACAATCTTTCCCCAGGTAATGGTGGGCAAGAAATGACAGCACC
The DNA here is from genome assembly GCF_003576645.1 of Ipomoea triloba. Classification (NCBI taxonomy): domain Eukaryota; kingdom Viridiplantae; phylum Streptophyta; class Magnoliopsida; order Solanales; family Convolvulaceae; genus Ipomoea; species Ipomoea triloba. The sequence goes on from NC_044929.1 coordinate 6,368,924, forward strand.
TCCTATAAAAAAAAAATAAAAAATAAAAAGAAGAAGAAGAATGCAGGGAGAGAAACTATGGTATATGTCAAGTTAGAAAGAGGTGGAAAAAATAACTGGCAGACTGAAAAAGTTTACCCCAACAAGGAAATGTAACCACATGGGGCCTTTAATCCATCTTCGAACAACAGGCATCACTGGAAGGTCATAAAAAGATGAGATAAAAACATTAAAAATCAGTGTAAAATTCATAATCCTTATTAGTAGAGAATAGAGATGAAGATCGTATAGAAATCACAACCTTTCAAGTAGAACACAGAAGATACGTGATATTCAAATAGATATTCTTAGATAAAGAGATATGGTCCAAAAGAAATTCGTAATAAGAGCATCAACCACACAACTCAAAATAGTTTCTAACAATTTGGTGATCAAAAAGAATTTGATACATTCAACAGTGTAAACACATCCTCAATTTTGCACAAAATACTATGGAGCTATAAATCTATACTCCCAGCTCACCATGAAACCAATATAACTATAAAGTTTTGGCTAGAAACCTACAAATTAATTTTAAATATAGAGTTGCAAATACATACCTCAAAGCATACTCTAAAGTGATGCCTAAAATAACCAGTAAAGCCAATGTATAGTGGGGAGTATATCCCACATCAAGGTTTGCCAGAATTTTCCTCAAACCAATTCTAGAACTATAAGGAAATTTTCATTGTATTAGATTTAAATTTACATAAATCAAGCATACTCAATTTTGACCCGCCCTCATTCTCTAACTAGTTATTTTATTGCTTATAATAAAAGCAGGTCCCTGTTTCCTACTTGAATCAACTATTAGTGACAATGCTAATAACTATACTCTAATAGTTTAATGATAACATATATCCTGATCATCTTTTGCTTCTTTATGTGTCTAGGATCAATTGTTGTTACCTTGAAAACTGCATTAACATAACATCCATCAGATCATATACAACCAATAAAATTAACAAATAGGAAAATGATGTTTAACTGCACCTAAGTGATCACTGTAGTCATAAGCTAACCGAAGATAGTAACAACAAAATTACGAAGTGAGCATCATTACCATGGTTGAAGCCATAAAACGCACTTGTTGTGCCGCCAACAGCAGTACCAATCTAGCTCATCCCATTACAATAAAATCATAACATAAATGAAAAAAAAAAAAAAAAAAACCAATTAATCAAATAAGAGATATAAACTAGAGCTGTATACACGCATGTATATAATGGTAAATTACTACCATAGAAAAGCTGTCTCTGATCAAAGGTGGAACTGTCCACTCGCTAGTCTCCTGACACGATTATCAGAATACTACATCATAATTTCATGAAAAATTTATGCTGAAAAAGGAAAAAAAATGAAGAGAAAATTTGCAAGAATTTACCATTTCATTGGAAAGAGGACCAGCACAATGGGGACATCTCATGCTACTCTTAGAGCTAGGGTTTGATTGCATTGTCGTCTTCTTCTCCATTTACTCATCCACGGGCAGATGCATATGATTCTACAAAAACTGAGAAAATTTCTCAGTAACAACTAACAATTACCAAGACCGAAAAACCAATTGAAACTTTTTACCTTCAAAAACCAACCGTTGGTTTCGGTAGGTTATAGCAAAAAAACCGAAACATTTTTCAAAAGCCTGAGCCTGTATATAGCGTTTTTGTTAGGCTCAAGCATGAGCCTACGATTGGCTGACCCAGCCTGAAGCCTTTTTAAAAGGCTATTAAAAAGGCCTTCAAATTAAGTCCTAAATAGGCTTTGAGCCTACTTAAGGACTACATAATATAAGCTCTAAGCCTTTTTACCGCATACGTATTTGTAAAAAAAAATTAAAAAATATACCTAATACAATAATACAAAACTAATATATAAGTATATCACCACAAATCTATGAATTATGTTACAAAATTATAATCAATCAATAACCAGTTAACCACAAAACTAGGTTCATACTTCTTAATACAAAACCCAACAGTTATGAAGTTATGAATATTATAGCAATTCATAAACAAAACCCAACAGTTATCAAGTTATGAACATTATAGCAATTCATAAACAAAACCCAACAGTTATCAAGTTATGAATATTATAGCAATTCATAAACAAGGTAACATACTAACATCTAAGTATCTATCATTGACTATTTGAATAAGTAACCAAAGCTTCATCGTAGCCGTAGGTCAGAACCCGCAGCTGCCACCACAGGCCGCAACCCTCAGCAGCCACCCAGGCCGCAGCAACAGCCGCAAGTCGTAGCCCGAAGCAGCCGCTGCAAGCCGCAGTCCGCAATAGCCACCGCCGGGTAGCGACCTACGTACCTACACTGTCTGGGCGTCTGACTATCTACCAAACTACTCGCTAACTATAAGAGTAAAAGACATACCTGTCATTAACTCACTGCTGGTGTGTCGCCACTCGCCACTGCCGGTCGCCGCCCGTCGCCAGTCGAACGCTCGGAGAGTCAGAGTTTAGCCCCTTGCCAATTGAACGCAGTAGAAGTGGAGAACCAATTAAAATTGGGGATTTGGAGGATTAGGGTTTGATAATCTAAGTCAAGCCAATAATATTAGGCTTTAATTATTTCCTCAAATGAATGGTTAATATTGTTCTTGTTTAAATATGTTAAATTGATTTTTCTATAATACCCTTACTTATTACTTCTTCTGTCCTATTTTATCTATTCTAGTTATTATTCATTAGTCAAACTAACTTTTTTTCTTTGTTTATTTTCTTTAGCATTTTTTACTTATTTTTAAATTTAATTTTTTGTGTTTAATATTACTTTTAGTGTAGTTTCTAAATATATAAATTTTGTATTTTAATATTAAACCTAATATTATGAAAAATTGAATTGAAAATAACTTCAGTCAAGCTTCGTTAACTGAACTGGACACATAAAATGGGATAGAGGGAGTATTAATTTCTCTCTTTAATAACCCCTCCTCCTTTACATTGACTGATTACGCCTTTAACTTTTATTAGGATAGAAAATTATCTCAAAATGAGATATAGATGAATTGTCAGCTCATTAGGAAATTTGCTCAAATAAAGGGAAGGTGACATTATTAAACTTTTCACTCCGCGCTCCACCTCCTTCATCGTCGTGAAAGCATCCGGGTGTTTGTTTTTATTTATTTCGCAGAATTGATTTTGCAAGTTGAGGTAAAGCAAAGCAAATTTTCGCAATTCGAACTGTTGGACAGTGCTTGCGCGAAGAAGGTTGTTGAAGAGGTAAAGCAAATAATATTTTTAACGCAGTATGTTAGTGGCCTTTGCGGTCCGCTAGTTAGTAGTGGTAGTCTACCCCCTGTGGTTGGACCCCTTGGGCCAAATTCATTTCCTTTGTTTATTTAATACATTTGCAGCACGTTTTTATTATTTCAAGGGCCCTATGTCCTATTAATTCAATACATTTTTCATACCCATTACCCGATATCAACCCGGTTTTATGGTGGACCCAATTTTATTGTAAGTTGTTTGAATAAAATTAATGTTTTTAATAGTGTTTCTAAAATTTTAATGAAAGGCATTATTATTTTTTAAATAAAATAAGAGGCATATTAAAAAAAAATTTAAAGAATTATTGTATGGCTTTAAAGTATCATAATAAAAGTCTTGGGCTTGACTCTTACATAAAATGTTAATATCTTACTCCGTATTATTTTAAAATAGCACCATTATATGGTGAAGATGACATGGTAACACAAAATTGTTGGTGACAAAGCGATGACAAGGTTAAAAGACTAAAAGTATCATTGTTTAGGTAATAAGATTTTAATGTGTCATGGTAAGGAAACAAACTCCATTATGTAACAAATTCATTCTTACCCTAAAACGCAAATTATATCGTGGACCGCGGTCCATAATGGATTGTGGACCGCGCATCAAAACGACGTCGTTTTGATTATGAAAACAGACAGATGAAACAACCTCCGTTCCGCGCCATTCACTTTCAGTTCATATACACTGCAGTTGCATTTCAACACAACTGCATTTACATTTCAACACAACTGCAGTTACATTTCGATATAATTACAGTTTCATTCGATAATATAAAAACACAAATGTGAAACTGTTATTCAGCATCTGTGCATATACACTGTAGTTACATTTCAACACAACTACAGTTACATTTCGATATAACTACAGTTCCACTCGATAATATAAAAACAAATGTGAAACTATTATTCAGTATCCGTTCATATACACTGCAGTTACATTTCAACACAACTACAGTTACATTTCGATATAACTACAGTTTCATTCGATAATATAAAAACAAATGTAAGACATTTCTCACCCTTTTATTAATTGTTGATACTTACTTTTTGTCCCTAAGCTATAGTAGCGTTGCAAATTTCATTTATAATATTTTGTTAGTAAATGGACGAAAAGTGAGCATGACTAACAATTATGAACAAATCTTACTATTATCGTATAATTTAGGGACTCAAAATTACAATTTCTTTTTATTTTGAATATAAAATAGTCTTAAAATATTTCGGACCGAGTTTGCTAAATTTCTTATATATAAAAATATGTTTAAAACACCAAAAAAAATACACAATTAAAATTTTCACACATCATAGTTGTAGATTCAAAATTTCGGTGGTTGTCGTTGTCGATATGTGGTTAAGTAGTTTATCCTTTTTTATTTCCCACACATCCAACATGGCAACATCCATAGTCCTATAAAATCTATAACGTCTGCAACATCATTGGTTGGCCCCACCAAAAATCCATAACAGAGTGTCCCTTTTTCATTTTCAGAATCGAATCTGTAAGCCCACACACACCAATATAACATCTCCCCTGTCTCTATCTAAAGTACACCACTCTCCCCTGAGATATAAATATGGACTCCCACCCGTGTATGCTTCATTGCCTTCTCTTCTTCATTTTTTGATAAGGGTCCCTGAAAATGAAACGCTTTTATAAGATTAGCGAAAGCTTTGTGCAGGAATTATTGCAATCGGCTGCCTTAAAATGTCAAAAATGGCCACTTTCATCTTGTTTTCCTCACTTAACCCAAATTTCCACACAACATTGTGCACCCAAGTACAATGTGTTCTTGAATTTTAGAGGGAGAGATACTCGCCAAACTTTTGTTCACTATTTATACGAGGCTTTACGTTCTAAAGGGATCATCGCATTCAGAGATGACAAGAGTGTGAACAAAGGGGAACCGATTAGGCGGGAGCTATTTCATGCCATTGAAGAGTGTCGAATTGCCATTGTAATCCTCTCTGAAAATTATGCGGCTTCGGAATGGTGTTTAGAAGAACTTGTGAAGATCATGAAATGCAAGAAGCGGCTAACCATTTTCCCAGTCTTTTATGATGTATGCCCTTCAGAGGTCCGGAACTTAAGAGGTAGCTTCTGTCGAGCCTTTGCTGAACATGAGAAAAACTATGAGAATAAACCCAGTAAGGTGAAGACATGGAAAAAAGCCCTGTCTGAAGCAGCAGGGATATCAGGATTTGACCTAAGCACTTTCAACGGGTAATCAATTCTTCCTTCTAATCATATATCTAACTTAATCCCATCTTCTTTACTGTTAGAAATTATTTTATGAGATAGAATTTAGTGGGTTTATATATATATATATATATATATATATATATATATTCATAGATTTAGTTGTTATCATAAGCTTATAAATATAGATTTAATTTTCTTTTTAAAGAATGGATAATCTATCATTCTCAATTTCAATTCTAGTTAATAACTGTGTTTTTCATTTTGAGTTATGCAGAGATGAAAAAAAATGCATTGAGGATATAACTGAAGAAGTCTGCAAAAAACTGGAAGCTATAAAGAGGGAGAAGCAAAAACCAAAACTTAGACAAGGAATGGCAACAAAGGCCAAATCAGACCTCGTACTATGCGGGTCCACATTCACAATTTTTTTGACAGTGTTTATTGTGGACCATGACTCAAAGCGGTGTTATTGAAAAGAAACAACACCCGTTTTGTGTAATTCAATTGGCCCAGACTGGGGCGGCTGCAGGGTGGGCTTCTCCTCCTTACTACCCACACCAAAGCCTTCAAACCATAGAACCATATATAAGGGAAACAAAAGCCTCTGCTTATTCTCTGGACGTGGGATAAGGAATTAGGAATGAACACAACAACTTCCGAAACACAAACACTGTTGAGAAGATGGGATCATTGACACAAGAAGAAGACGTGTTCTTTCTGGGATAAAATCAAAAAGTTACACAACCATTTTTTGTGCGATGGAGCAAATGAAGAGAGAGATATACAGTAGGATGGAGGGCCTGAAGGCATTCATTCAATTTGGCAGCGTTGGCAAAGCAAGCATGAATGGAGTGGGGCTGATGGTTTTGACCTTAATTAGCTTTGATAAATTTGCTTGATTGGTCTTGATGATGTTTTGCTGTGATGTTGTTGGAAGTTCTGAAGAGGGATTACATTCCACGGGAGGGCAGAGTTAGATGAAATGCTGCACCTTAGGTGTTTGTCATAATGCTCCTACGATAGATCAAACCTGCTATGCTTTGGCTTTCACAATACACCCAAAGAGAGCTAGCTTTCAGGCTTCTAGTGTTCTTTGATTCTTTGGACTGTACATTTCTTTGTTAATATTTTCCATCGTTTCAAGTAAAAAAAACAAAAAACTTGTCTCTATTTTAGATTTTCAAATATGCCAAGTTTCTAAAAAATTGTAATTTTACTCAATGCATTGCTAATTTAAAGAGAATACTTTAAAAGAAAAATGATCAAATATAATGAAGAACCGAAATAGCGAATGCTTTTGCTGCCTTATGAGTTACTTTCATTTAAACTTATGGCGTAATTGGGTCGACGTAATTTTGAATAGTCAAAGCTAATGAAGATGGATTCAAAAAATCAAAATTTGAGCTCAATCAAACTTTTAAATATGCACCATGAACTATAACAGATTGATCATGTCACACAATAACCTTTCATAACATATATTTTGATTCACTTACCATTAATTTTTTTTCGTCTAGCATTTTTCATAGGTTTTCCAGTTACCATGATGACATGGCAGCGGTTATTAGCTGATGTGGTGCTTATTTCTTGTTGACGTGTTTTTAATACTTATTAAAAGTATGACATGGTAGTCATTTAATCATTTTCCTTAAAACAAAAAAAAAAAAAAAACAAAAACAAAGACATCCCAACATCTCCCAACCGAAACCCTAAATCCCTAATATGAAATTATGCTTCGACGACATCCCAACATCTCCCCAATCGAAACCCTAAATCCCTAATCCAAAAGACGATGACACTGGATGAAGGAAAATTTGACTGGAAAACCGATGAGAAATTGACTCAACACAATCAGAAATCGAGGTAGAAGACGACTAAGGTATGTAGAACAAATTAAAGTATGGTTTTTGGTGGGATTTTGTTACACTTAATGTTTTTATATTGTGGTGTTTGGTGGGATTGTGTTAATGGATATAGTGAAGGCATGGTAGGGTTTATGATGTTGATGTAGTGTGGTCCTACTGCGAATAATATATGCTTATGTAGTGTGGTCCTACTGCGAATATATATGTTTATGATTTTGATGTAGTGGGGTCATACTATGCTGGTTTTTTTTGTTTTTTTTTTTGAATATGTGTGTATAAAGTGTGGTCCTACACATCTGCTAAGCTGGTTTTTGTTAGTTTGTTGTGTATAAAGTAATAAAGTGTGGTCTTTACTTTTATGTTTAAAATGTGCGTTGAATATGTTTTTTTTTTTTTTGTTAAGACGAACGAATTTGTAGATTTAATAATTCACCATGGTGGTAATTTCGTTCAAAACCCTAGGCTCCAATATTTGAATGGTGAGACCGAGGTAGTGCGTGTGGACGCGGAATTAATATGTTATCCTCATTTAGTCAAGTATATATCAGACCAAAGATATGGGAAAATAACCTCACTTACTTATAAGTTGACATTTGAACCATTTCAATCTTTAAGACTATTAAATAATGATGTTAGTAGTCTACACTTAGCTCAGCTAGCTCGTCAAAATAAAAAGCGTGAAATTTATGTTCAACATTGGGTAGATGAGCTTGAAGTGCTTGGTTTAAGTTTACATGGGTCTGAAGGGGGTGAAGTTCAAGCTGAGGATGAGGTTGAGGTAGGATTAGGAGGTGAGCATGGGGGGGGGGGCTAAAGATGAGGCAGAATTAGGGGTGAGCATGGCCGGAATAATGAGTGGTCAACAAAAGGTAAATTCCATTTCATTTTGTAAATCAGTTTGTATACAATTAAATTCATTTTGATATGATTAACTTCATTTTGCACTGGCAGGGGTTATCTAATGTCATTCAAGATCTATTCCATGGTGTTGAACATAGAAACTGTGCTAGGCATGTGCATGCTAATTAGAGTAAGAGCCACTGGGGGAAGGCTTTAGAGTAACTAGATGTTGCAACATTCGATGATGATCTTGACAAGTATCCTATGCAATTCTGCTGCAAAGCTTCTTTCAAGGAAGATGTGAAGTGTGACTTGGTAGATAACAACTAGAGTGAGGCATTCAATAAGACTTTGTTGAATGCAAGGTCAAAGAATATAATTCCGATGCTTGAGGACATATGAGTATTTGTGATGAAGAGGATTGCAAAGAAAAAGTCATGTGCTGAAAATGGAGAGGGAATTATGGCTCATTTGTAATGAAGAAGGTGAATGAAAGCATACGTAGGAGTGTAAGTTGGGAAGTGGCCTTCAATGGAGTTGAGGGCTATGAGATTAAAAAGTAGTGTTACAAAAATCCCGCCTAGGCACTAGGCAGCGCCCGGCCGCGTCGAGGAATGCCGAAATCGGCCTCCTCCGCGGCCGGGCGCCTAGGCGGCGCCTAGCCTGCCTGGGCCGCCTAGGCCGTCGGCCGACTAGGCGGCGCCTAGGCCACCGGTCGACTTTTTTTTTTTGTAATATATATATATATATATATATATATATATATATATATATTAAATCTTAAACATTTAAACTATTAATATTATAATTTATTAACTAATACTCTAATAGTCTAATAAGTAATAACTTAATAAAATAATAAGTAGTAACTAAATTAAACTAATACGTAATGCACTAATAATTAATAACTTAATAAGTATTAACTATTTAACTATTAAAGTGTAAAGACTTACAATATTAAACACTTTACAATTATTAACATTTTAATTTTTTTTTTAAATTAAAAAAAAAAAAAAAACTAGGTGCCCGCTTAGGCGCTGCCCCCAGGCGCCTAGAGAGCTTCTATCGGTTTTTGCAACCTTGTTAAAAAGGGAAGATTTCAATTCAAGGTCAATTTACAGTTGAGAACATGTTCTTGTAGACTTTGGCAGTTGACGTGTATCTCATGTCCTCATGGCATTTGTGCCATATTTCACAAAGGACATTAGTCTGAAGAGTACATCCACGAATGGTATAGTAAAGAGCTCTACTTGAAGACTTATGACTTATGAGCATGTAACCCATCCATTGAATGGAGAAATGTTTTGACAAAAAACTAAAGGAGATGAGATACATTCTCCAATTCCATAGAAGATGACTGGCATACGAAAGAAAAAAAAAAGCTTGAAGATAATGAAAAAAACAAGCAAAAAGTGAGTATAGTGGTGAGTAAGTTGTCAAGGAAAGGAAGAATAATAACGTGCCAACAATGCAAGGGAAAGGTGCATAACAACAGATTTTGTCCTACTGTGTCAAGCCAAATAGCATAATCTGGTAGTTCTTTTGCTATTAGAGGAAAAAGAAGGCCATCTACTGTTGTGAAGGGGGAGAGGGAGAGGGATATGGAGAGGAAGATGAAAAAGAAGTGGAAGAGGGACAATATTGTCTCAGAAAAAAATATTTATGACGTCGATTTTTTGCCAAGAACTGACGTCGTAAATAATATATATTACTTTTGCTTTATTTTATTCACATATAACGTCGGTTTACCAAAAATCGACGTTAATTAGGCAACGTAATATCCTTTTTCTGTAGTAGTGATAACGTAAAATTAAAGATGAAATAATAAACAATTCTAATATTTAAAAGTGTATATTTATTTGATTATAAGATTACTGCAAAAGTATCACTCAATTAATTGAATAATATATGACTCATTTGTCTGCAATTATCTTTAAAAAATCGATATGTAATAAAATTTATGTAATTATATTATTACTAAAATAAATATGGGAAGAAAATGATAAAATAATTTAATTGTAATTATTATAAAAATAAATCCAACGACTCATGCTTAGTTTAATTACCATAACAATTATTATACAATTATACAATTATTATTACGCAATTATACTAATACTAGTTTTATACGTGCATTGCGCGAATGGATTAATGCCCAATGTTTATATTTAAATAAATATTTGAAAGTATATCAATGCAAGATTATATAGGAGAATTTTATACATGGGTAATTGAATGTCGAATTTTTTTATTTAAATATCTAACTCAAAGTATATAAATCCAAGATAATATAGAAAATTCATTATAATTATTACTAAAATAAATGTTTGCAACCTTGTAAAATCGATAGTCTAAATATTTGGTCTACAAATGATAGTCTAAATAAATACTACTTTTAATTTGAATTTTTCTAAGTGTTCTTAATTCTCTTTTGAGTAACATTGTCATTGTCTTCATCTTTACTATTTGTTCTCTTCCTTTTTGTTGGTAGTGTGTTATTTGCAATTCGGTTATTGTTGGTAGCATAAATGACAACGTCATGCAATGAGATTATGATATAGGAGCTATGAACTTTTTCTTTAGGTGTTTTGCTTGGGGTTCATTTGGTTCAACCATTAT
>NC_044929.1:6379934-6393027 GCF_003576645.1 Ipomoea triloba
CTTTTTCTTTAGGTGTTTTGCTTGGGGTTCATTTGGTTCAACCATTATTGTTGAATGAGTTATTGTGGATAAAGAAATCCCTAGTTTAAGAAAAAAGATTAAATAAATTAATAAAAATTTGAAAATTTGAAAATTTAAAATATTATGTATTCCAAAGATATTAAAAGATAGTTTCTCGCTTCAATTTGCTGGGTAATGGGTTATTTGAGTACTTTCATTGTCAACAAATCCCCCAAGTAGTTAATATGATTGGTGTAACTACATTTTTAATGGTATTAAAGAAATACATATGTATCATTTTTTGGTGTAACTACTAATTTATTTAATTCAAAAGAGTAAAATAGAGTGATTCCGCTTCAATTTGTTGGGTTATTTGAGTACTCTCTTTGTCAATCAATCCCCAAGTAGTTAATATAATTAGCTTCAAATTATTTTAATTTTTTTTCATAGTATTAATAAAATACTTGGTAAATAAATAAATAACATTATTTTGTACTATAACTTTGATATTTAATTACAAGATATTGTAAAAATAAGATAATGGACAATGTAATGAATATCAATTGATAAATTTGAATGTAAAGAATCTTTGCATGAGAGAAAATAAAGACAATATAACTAATGAAATTATTTTTCTTATTTAATTTAATTTTTTGATAATGAATAATTTTTTCAAATAAAGATATTGTAGACACATAATTCTAAATTAAAGAAATACATATGTATTATTGTTGTAGCTACTAATTTATTTAATTTAATAAGAGTAAAATAGAGTGAGAAACTTAATTATGTCAAATTTGATTGAGATGAGGTTCGAACCTAAGACCTTTCTTATAGAAATTAATGGGTAAGTTAAAAGTTAACGGAATATTAACGAAGAAGAGAATATTTAACAGAAAACTTAACGGATAATCATAAAAGTAAGGTTAAATTAGATAATATCTATTAATAATATTAATCTGAATTATCTTAACCATCTATTTGATTAAATAATTCATCTGAACCATCCATTTGATTAAATAATTTGACCGCCATGTTTTCTACCCATTTTAGGTCTAACTCTCTTTGGCTCTTATTAGTATAGTAGATTTGTGCAGTTATACTTTTATACCTAAGTATATTCCTTTTCATCATATCGGCTTTACTTTATTCCGCATCCTCCCTATCTAAATGAATTAATTGTAATTATACTAATATTCGTATAATTATTAGCTTAATTAACAAAGGGTTGTTCAATCGGTTAACCATCCAGTAAACTGATCCGCTTTAACCTTTAACCGAACCGAACTTTTTATTACTGAATTAATAGAACTGAAGTTTTTTTTTCTGATAAATTGGTCGGTTAACCGATTAACCAAACTTTTTAAGCTAAAGTTTTAAATTCTAAAAATAATTTATATAATAATAAATTCAATTAAAATAATACAAAAATAATACCATAACAACATTACAAATTTATAGGGATTAAAATGGAGGATTTTGTTTTTTATTAATTGTATAGATTACGTTGCAGGGAAGTATATGTATTGTATTATTATTACCATTAGTAATTTTAATTTAGAATTGTATTACGAATAAAAAAGTAGGAAAACATATATTGTATTAGGAATTGTATTACTATAATCATATTTTAAAATATTACGCAAACCTTTATAGTATAAGAGTGTTTTGGACAAGAAGTTAAAATGGAGGATTTTGTTTTTATTAATNCTTTTTCTTTAGGTGTTTTGCTTGGGGTTCATTTGGTTCAACCATTATTGTTGAATGAGTTATTGTGGATAAAGAAATCCCTAGTTTAAGAAAAAAGATTAAATAAATTAATAAAAATTTGAAAATTTGAAAATTTAAAATATTATGTATTCCAAAGATATTAAAAGATAGTTTCTCGCTTCAATTTGCTGGGTAATGGGTTATTTGAGTACTTTCATTGTCAACAAATCCCCCAAGTAGTTAATATGATTGGTGTAACTACATTTTTAATGGTATTAAAGAAATACATATGTATCATTTTTTGGTGTAACTACTAATTTATTTAATTCAAAAGAGTAAAATAGAGTGATTCCGCTTCAATTTGTTGGGTTATTTGAGTACTCTCTTTGTCAATCAATCCCCAAGTAGTTAATATAATTAGCTTCAAATTATTTTAATTTTTTTTCATAGTATTAATAAAATACTTGGTAAATAAATAAATAACATTATTTTGTACTATAACTTTGATATTTAATTACAAGATATTGTAAAAATAAGATAATGGACAATGTAATGAATATCAATTGATAAATTTGAATGTAAAGAATCTTTGCATGAGAGAAAATAAAGACAATATAACTAATGAAATTATTTTTCTTATTTAATTTAATTTTTTGATAATGAATAATTTTTTCAAATAAAGATATTGTAGACACATAATTCTAAATTAAAGAAATACATATGTATTATTGTTGTAGCTACTAATTTATTTAATTTAATAAGAGTAAAATAGAGTGAGAAACTTAATTATGTCAAATTTGATTGAGATGAGGTTCGAACCTAAGACCTTTCTTATAGAAATTAATGGGTAAGTTAAAAGTTAACGGAATATTAACGAAGAAGAGAATATTTAACAGAAAACTTAACGGATAATCATAAAAGTAAGGTTAAATTAGATAATATCTATTAATAATATTAATCTGAATTATCTTAACCATCTATTTGATTAAATAATTCATCTGAACCATCCATTTGATTAAATAATTTGACCGCCATGTTTTCTACCCATTTTAGGTCTAACTCTCTTTGGCTCTTATTAGTATAGTAGATTTGTGCAGTTATACTTTTATACCTAAGTATATTCCTTTTCATCATATCGGCTTTACTTTATTCCGCATCCTCCCTATCTAAATGAATTAATTGTAATTATACTAATATTCGTATAATTATTAGCTTAATTAACAAAGGGTTGTTCAATCGGTTAACCATCCAGTAAACTGATCCGCTTTAACCTTTAACCGAACCGAACTTTTTATTACTGAATTAATAGAACTGAAGTTTTTTTTTCTGATAAATTGGTCGGTTAACCGATTAACCAAACTTTTTAAGCTAAAGTTTTAAATTCTAAAAATAATTTATATAATAATAAATTCAATTAAAATAATACAAAAATAATACCATAACAACATTACAAATTTATAGGGATTAAAATGGAGGATTTTGTTTTTTATTAATTGTATAGATTACGTTGCAGGGAAGTATATGTATTGTATTATTATTACCATTAGTAATTTTAATTTAGAATTGTATTACGAATAAAAAAGTAGGAAAACATATATTGTATTAGGAATTGTATTACTATAATCATATTTTAAAATATTACGCAAACCTTTATAGTATAAGAGTGTTTTGGACAAGAAGTTAAAATGGAGGATTTTGTTTTTATTAATAGTATAAATTATTATTATTATTATTGTCAAATTTTTTCTTTTCCCTCTTATTTCTCTCCTCTCTCACATACATTTGGAGTATTAGGACTCTACTGAGTTAAGTTATATTGTAACTCTACCTTGTACATGTGTATTTATCATTCCTTATTGTAATTAATAGTTATATTGTTAACAAAATACAAGTTCTAATATTATTTTTTTTGAAAACCAACACAAACTTTTCATTACGTTATAGTAAATTCCAAGGTACATGTAGGTGGCTCAAAAAGTCAATACCTAGAGCTTCTATACAAAAGGGTGGATTTGGCCAAATCATGGCCAAATCATGGCCCTGACAATTTCTTGTTCTTGCTGTGTTGGGTAGACCCGATCTCATTAGATTCTGGCAGTCCTTTATTATAACCCCTGCATAAGAGCGAACGCCGAGAGGATTGTTTAAGCTTAGGCAAGCATTCATGCAGTCCGTTAGGATTGTCACCCTACTCCATCTCTCTTGTTTAATCCATGACAAAACTTCTTTGATTGCCAGAGCTCTGCATGGTAGGGATCAAGGCTGCATACAGTCGTGCCGGATCGGGCTGCTACGTAAAGATCTTCGCTATTTTTTACTACAGCACCAAAACCGGCGAGCCCTACTTCTTCGAATAGTGCTGCATGCATAAACGAATTGAAACAACGCAAGCCTGAAGTAGGTTGATATTGTTCTGGTATGGTCGCTAACGGGGCCTTTCCATTTTTTGCGTGTGCTTCCTGCCATGCAGCCAGCCAGCCAGCCTGTTGCTTGATTTACAACCACAGTACATTTGCGTTAACAGATTTGTTGTTCCAAACCACTTCGTTTCTGGCACACCAGATAAACCAAAGCAGGTAAATATAGGGCTTATGGTGATACCAGCTGTTGCCCATTCTGGAGAGACCATCGGACATTCAAGGAAAATATGAGCACTGTCTCATCTGCCAAATTGCATAGAGGGCATTCCGGTGCTACATCCACCCTCCTCTTACGTAAGACAGTACGGACTGGCAGGATTTCCTTTACACCTCTCCATAGTAAGTTTCTTACCTTTGGTGCCACTCCCAGTTTCCAAAGCCTACCCCATGCTGAGAAGTTGCTATTTGCTGGTTGCGAGAGCGATTGAAGCCTGTATCCGCTGTATGTGTACCGAGTAGCTCCCTCTTAGTTCGTGTCTCCAAATCTCGGTTTACTGGAGTTTTGGCAATCCGTTGAACATCACCAGAGTTAAACATACTTCTCAGTAACTCTGTATTCCAACTCATACCACCTGGAAGCATTAATGACGAAACAGAGTATTCACTATACTGTTTGCAGAATGGAGTAGTTAGCTCTTCTAGCAGCCCAGATCTTTGTTTGGCGCCCATTGCCTATTCTTCTAGCAACACCTTTTTTTAACAGATCCCGCCCTGTCAGCACACATAGCTGGGGTTGCTACTTGCTGTTGCGTCTAACACTGAGCCTTGAAGATTCTGGCCCCCAAGGAACTTGGATCAGTGAGTAGTCTCCAGCTCTGCTTTGCAAGCAACGCCTGGTTAAAGTCCTTCAACTTTTTCATCCCCAGGCCACCCTGCCCCTTAGGTACTGCAAGTCGATCCCAAGACAACAAATGTATACCGCCACTGCTTCCACAGATATTTGTTCATTACCTTTTGTAGGGTGTCGCATAGAGAGTCACAATATAACTTCGACTCACTAGAGTCCTAATAGGAGATGTTCTTAATCCCTAGAACATATTACACGCCAAACTACTGCGAAATTCTGTAATCTACAACATATTGCACTGCCAACCACTGCGGAATTCTTTAATGCACAACATATTGTATTCCAAACATAACATATGAAACTAAACTGCGAAAATCTTTAACCTAGAACAAGCTAGATTACACCTAACAAAACACCTGACACCAACTACACTTTCCCATCATTTATAACAAGGATTGCGTGGAATTCATATTCATTTTATGAGATTGGAGCATTTGACATCTAATCTTCAAGTGTGTAATCAATTTTTTATTAGTCTATAATGTCATTCACTAAGTAATAGGAAAAACCAAATAAAACTTATGAATACAAGAGAATGTACAAAATTCTCAGATTGCCCTGTCAAAAATTTCCTTCCAAGTTATGTAATTAGAGAATTTTATATAAACATTTTAAGTGTTTAGTGCAAATATTACATGAAAATATAGCAGTGGTGAAACTTAACATTTCCTATTACACTACTCTTCACTAAAAATGGATATATATATACCCTTTAGGTGTGGATGTGTGGTCTAGTTATGACTATGGATGATAACGTCCAGGAGATGGGAGGGCCTTTGGATGATAACGTCCGCAGAACTGATTTCAATAGTTGTTGGGATATCTAATATGTATCGGACCCTAGCTCAGTTGGTAGAGCGGAGGACTGTAGTTGGAGTCTGTCCAAACCGAAATCCTTAGGTTGCTGGTTCGAATCCGGCAGGTCGGAGTTTTTGTCTGTTAATATTTCCGTTCATCCTTCAACGCAAGAAATCCAAAAATTGTTGAAAACGCCGT
Organism: Ipomoea triloba; assembly: GCF_003576645.1. Classification (NCBI taxonomy): domain Eukaryota; kingdom Viridiplantae; phylum Streptophyta; class Magnoliopsida; order Solanales; family Convolvulaceae; genus Ipomoea; species Ipomoea triloba. Next base: position 6,385,908 of record NC_044929.1, read on the forward strand.
TGCCGGGGATCGAACCCGGGTCACCAGCGTGACAGGCGGGAATACTTACCACTATACTACAACGACCTCAACGCTTTGAATTTTACACCATAGTATATAAATAATAAAATGATCCTTGTAATTAATCGAATGAATCCTTTGTTTCTTAATTGATATATACCTTTCTTAAGCCTTGTATCCTATTTCCAGCCTTTTTTTTTTCCTCACTGAACATTTATCCTATAACTGCACAACCAACATCATTTGACTACTACAAATCTCAATAGTTAAACTATGGACTCGAGTCACCTTACAAAGTGAACCCATCACAATTTACATACTGAATGTTCATAATTTGAATATTCATTGTGTAAATTGTGAATATTTAGTTATGAATATTCAATATATAAATTGTACTTATGAATATTCAATATATAAATTTTAATATGTAAAATTTTAGATCCAATCAATCTTGCAAAGTGGACCGGATCCACATAATAATTTGCCTATAAATCTACTACAGATTGTGGGCACACCCAACCACTAAAAATCTACTACATACATATTGCACGATCGTTATACCGTGGACCACGATGCACATAGCAATGTGCACCACGGACGTAAACGACGTCTGATAATGCTAAATACGGCAATACGGATATCAAAACGGGAAAGTACGATCTCTTATTATTGCAAAAGGATCTAAGCCCGGTTACAATATAAAAAGGGCTCGATGGGCTCGGCGAATCGGCAATGGGCTTTCCTAATGTCCGAGCACACTTCAAGGCTTAGTGTAGAATCAGCCAAAAGATCCCTCTCTCTCCTCATTAATGCGGTATTTATAAGAGAGGAAAGCTGCGGTCTCCGGGGCTCCGGCATGGTGGATACGTGGCACGCATGCGTCTACCTCGCTCCTCGCCCAAGCGGGAAGGAGCACGTGGCGGCCCCGATTTGACCTCTGGCAACCAACCGAGGTTATGGCCGGTCTAAAGCGGTCGGACCGTAAACATGGTCGGGTCGAGATGCCGACCCACCGATCTACCTAACCGACCGGCGTAAGTGTGTATTAATACTATCAACGTCGTTTCGGTGTTAGTGGACGCGGACGCGAATTTCTCCAATGAATTCATTATCTATAATACACATAATTATTATCTAGAATACACAGAATGTTTGCCCAGAATACACAGAATATTGACACAAAATACACAGAACTCATTCTTCTAACATTCGAATGCACAAACACATCACAACCTGTGTTAATAACATGAATACACAGAATATTGACACAAAATACACAAAACTCATCCTCCTAAACATTCGAATGCACAAACACATCACAACATGTATTACTAACATGAATACACATAACGGTTGCCTAGAATACACAGAACGGTTGCCTAGAATACACATAATATTAACATAAATACGAAGACCGACCGAAACGGGAAACATGATTTTCAAAAAAACGAACGGTTAGTTTACAATGCTCAAAATGACGTCGTTTACGTACGTGGTGCACATTGTTATGTGCACCGTGGTGCACGGTATAATTTGCCCAGATTGCACTGCCAACCACCGCTGAAATCTTTAAGTTAATCCACAACAGATTGCCATCTGAGACCATATTGCGGAATTCTTTAAAGGATTATATTATTGCGCCCATTTCATATTCATATATTCATATTCTTTTGCTCTACTCTATATAAATTGGCTCCACTACTCCTATAACAAGTACCACCAGCATCTAACTTGTTTTCCGATAAATATGTCATCATCAGCTTGTTTAAAGAATATTTTAATACAACGACGGCTTTGTGCATCAAAGTACAACGTGTTCTTAAACTTTAGAGGAAAAGGCACTCGTCGCAGTTTTGCGTCCTCTACACAAGGCTTTGTATTTAGAAGGGATTAGTGCATTCAAAGATGACATTAATTAATAATCTCAACAAAGGGGATTGGATTAGGAAAGAGCTCTTTCGGGCAATTGAAGCGTGTCGAATTGCCATCATATTTCTATCTAAAAACTACGCCACTTCTACATGGTGTTTAGATGAGCTTGTGAAAATCATGAAATATGAAAATAATCGAACCATTTTCCAGATCTTTTATGATGTTTGCCCATCAGATGTCCGGCATTTGTGGGGTAGCTTTGCTCAAGCCTTTATTCAACATGAGATAAACCACAAGATTGACCCCAAGAGGGTGAAGATATGGAAACGAGCTTTGCGAGCTGCAGCAGAGATATCAGGATTTAACCTGCTCAATGATGTCTACAAAGGGTAATAGATATTACAAATCCAAGTTTTTGATACTTTGTATTTGAGTCGCAAATTATGTTATGGACCCGGCCGGGTCTATCAAGGTGGACTCGGGTTTACGTTCATAAATTTAGAACTTTATGTTCACAATTTTAAAACTCTATATTCACAATTTTAGAACTCTATATTCAGAATTACATTACTCAATATTCACAATTTTGTTATATGGATTCAAAAATTGTGTTAAATTGTTGAATATATAGTTATGAAATTGTGAATATAAAGTTATGAAATTGTGAATATAGAGTTATGTAATTGTGAATATAGAGGTCTAAAATTTTGGACATACAGTTCTAAAATTGTGAACATAAAATTCTAAAATTGTGAACATAGACACGAGTCCACCTTGCAAGGTGAACTCGGGTCCATGACATAACAACCGTATTTGAGTTGATTCCAATTTTAACCTTTCAATTATAGTGATTCTCACTTTTGATCAATAACTTTAATTTGTTTCACTTTTAATCCTAAGTATTTAAAATGTTTCCACTTTTTAAAGATCCCCTCAAACTTCACCATCTGTGGCAAATTGTACCATGGACCATGGTCCACATTGTAATGTGGATCATTGATGAATGTTCACCTAATTAATGGGCCAAGGGAGCGATGGAATTTCGCCTTTATGTAGGTAAAGTTAAAATGTCAGTATAATTGAAAGACAAAAGTTTTATAATTTATGAGACGGTCTTACAAAAGTTTTTGCCTTAAATTTTATATGAATAGATTTAGATCATAATTGAAAGTATTTCCTAATATGACTGAATAATACTTTGTATGAGCACATAATATTTATTAATATGTATTTAGAAAAATTTTATAGTATAATTTTCTTAATTATAATTTATATTGTTAGATTTATAATTAAGATAATTATATTTAGAAATTTAAAAATTAATATTTTAATTTTGTATTATTAATATGATGCATAAGTATATGTATATATTTAAATAGATTTCTAAATATTTATGAATGTACATTTACTTAATTTTATAATTTTATTTACTTAATTATATTTCATATTATCTTAAGGAATTGCATTTAGAAATGAAAAGAATTTAATTTTTAAATTTATTATAGATTATAGATTAATATAGTTAATAAATATAGTTATGGATTAATATAGTTAATAAAGGTCTTAGGTTTGAACCCCATCCCAATCAGAATTGGCATAATTGTTAAACATATACTACGAATATGATAAATGTATTAAAAATATAATATAAAATTTAACATAAACTTTTGTCAAATAATCAGTCCGACAGTTGAGCATCAAAGATTATAAATCAGGAACCTTGAAAATCATTTTCTTGCATTTAAAAAAAATTAGGTTAAGTTTTTTTTTTCCTTTTTATTTTCTTTTAATTAATCTTCTTTTGGTTATTTAAAGCAAGACTCAATATTTCAATTTTGTTTTTGCGTTATTTGAATGATTTATGTCATTATGGTATTAATATTTTTTTGTATGTATTTCTATAATGGTACAATTGTACATTTTCTTACATCATTGTCAGACCTGCACAACCTAATTACAAAGTTGTTAATCATAAATACAACTACACCTGGCTCTAAAATAGGGGTGTAAACAAATCAAATAATTTTGATTCGATTCGTGATTCGAATTCGAATAGTTATATTCGAATTCGAATATTTCGAATACGAATCCGAATTCGAACACACATTTTGATTCGAATGTTATTCAAATCCAAATACAAATCAGGATAGATTCGATTCGAATATTATTCGAATATATATATATATATAAAGAAACTAAACTAGTAAAGGCATACCCTAAGCTAAAATAAAAGTGAGAGCAGCCGCTTCAGTGCAAGTCCTCCCAGTTCGGCAGCCGCAGTTCCCAACTTCGCCTCTTCCACCAATTGCTTCGCAATCTTCTTGTCCTCCCCTTTTCACGGCAGACTACCGTCGTGGCAAGGAAGCACATCAACAAGGAGAGCAACTCAGCAAGGCAGGGCAGCAACTCCTCACGACCACTGTCGTTCGGCGAAGGCAACAATCTTCACGACCGCAGAAATTTTTGTTATATTTTATCTTAATGTGTTGAAAAATTTAGAAAAAAAATTAAGATAGTCATTTCGAATTCGAATATTCGAATCGAATCGAATATATTCGAATAAATTGGTCGAATCGAATACGAATTGGAATTTAGGATTCGAACACTAAACGAATTCGAATTCGAATACTCATCAAAATAATCGAATTCAAATCGAATACTGAAGTATTTGACTCGATTCGATTCGTTTACACCTCTACTCTAAAACGGTATGATCATTTTTCAAAGAATTGACAATGTTGATAACTCACTGGCTCTAATTGAACAAGTTTACACATCTTTCTCAGAATTTTATTAATGCATGAAAACTTCTAAAAAAATTTGTAAGTTAATTTGTACTATATTATTATAACAATATCTATTGTAACTATATATTTCGAGTTATTTATTATCATCATCTATTGACAACAATTGTAATAATTGTCAGTGACAAACTCCCAAAATAATTCGTCTCAACAATGAATGTAAATGAAAAAAAAAATCATTGCCTTCATTGTTGTGGATGAAAAGTAAGTATCCATCCCACTTTATTGCTCTTATTAAATTAAATAACTTAGTAGCTACAAAAAATAATAATAAATATGCATTTAATTAATTTAGAATTAGATGTGTATTCAAAAATTTAGAATTAGATATCTATAATGACTTTATACAAAAAAATTAGTCATTATAAAAAAATTAAAAAAGAAATATAATTTCATTAGTTATATTATCTTTATTTTCTATAATTCAAAGATTTCTTACATTTAAATTCATTAATTAATTTTTTTTTGAGAATAAATTCATTAATTAATTGTATACACAATATTGTCACTTGTCTTCATTTTACATTATCTTGTAATTAAATATCAAAGTTATAATACAAAATATGTTATATATATATATATATACCAATTATTTTATACAAGTATAATAAATATTAATATTTTATTCAATACTTTCAAATGATAATTTACGATACACATCTCACAACTCATAAAACATGTATGAAAAAACTACCACTGCCAAATATCAACAGAAGCTTACAAAATCAAGACTTCATAGTACAACTAAGATTCTAGTTATATAGAGTACAACAAGGTAAATCAACAGCTTCCTACACCATAATCTCATTGCATGACGTTGTAGTTCTCTATGCTATTACCAGAAACCCAATTGTATATAACACACTACCAATAGAAAGAAGAGGACAAGTACTGAAGATGAAGACAATGACAATGCTACCCAAAAGAGAATTAATAAGACTTCGAGAAATTCAAACAAAAAGTAGTATTTTTATTTAGACTATCGTTTTTAGACTAAGTATTTAGACATTTTTTTTTTCAAAAAAAAAAAGACTAAGTATTTAGACCAATGTTATTACAAAGTTGCAAACATTTATTTTAGTGACAATTATAATCAATCACTCCTATATTATCTTGCATTCATATATTTTGAATTACCTATTTAAATAAACAAATTCAATACTTAATTGCGTATGCATGAACATCTATATAATCTTGCATTGATATACTTTGAAATACTTATTTAAAAAATAATCATTAGGCATTATCTCATTCGCGCAACGCTAGCGAAAAAAACTAGTAAGTAATATAAAGTCCAAAATGCCAATTGTTATTGTTGTTATTATTATTATTATTATTATTATTATTATTATTATTATTAAATGAAATAACACACCCACCATCGGCGGATTCGGCGCACAGAATGAAAATTTTGCTGTTCAAAATTTAAGCAAATAAGCTATATACATATCAAATTTAAATACTTGAGAGTTTTTAAAAAACATACTTGATTAAGGTTGACCAAGAATGATTATTGCTCAAGAACGATGCTCTCTGTTGACCGTAGTCGAAGAATAATAACGCTATAATCTAGAAGGGAAGATCAAACATTAATTTTAGGTTAAAAAAAGGGAAGGTAATTTTGTCTGAGGATTTTTTTCTTCCTAAACTCCACGGAATTAAAATCCAGGGGGAACATAATTCCATGAAAATGACAAGGCGTTTGGTTGGAGGGAAGGAATTATGTGGGAAAGGAATTGCAATTCCATGGGAAAAGAATAAAGTGGGAATAAAGTGGGAGTTTAAATTCCAGTGTTTGGTTGGAGGGAATAAAATTAGTAGGAATTTCAATTCCAATGTTTAGTATACATGAAAATTGAAAGGAATAAGTAGTATAAAGTCCAAAATGTTGTTGTTATTATTATTATTATTATTATTATTAAATGACAAGTACACAAAAAATATAACATATTAAATTCAAATACCACCCATCTACCGTATCTCTTGAACTAAATATATTGTAATTAATTTTCATGCAAATACTTCATCAAATGTTAAGCTTCATAAGACATACATCAAAATTAATCCAAGAACCAAGATATACATAATGTGCTTTTCAAAGTTTAGGCAACTCAAAATTTGCTTTCAAAATTTCTGCATATAAAGATTTACACAACTCACGCCATTCCATCACTATTTTGAACAATTTTGCATATATATTTTGAACAGATCAGCGCACAAACAGAAAATTTTGCTTTTTAAAATTTAGATAAATACGTTATATACACATATCAAATTTAAATATTTAAGAGTTATGAGAAAACAAGATAATACATGGTATTAACTAAAAGAGAAGGTCAGACATCAATTTTAGGTTAAAAAAGAGAAGGGTAATTTTGTCTCAGAAGTATCTGTTTTTAATCTTAAAATTCATGGAATTGAAATCCCGGGGGGGGGGGGAGGGT
>NC_044929.1:6393239-6457459 GCF_003576645.1 Ipomoea triloba
CGACGTCGTTTTGATTAATGAAAACAGACAGATGAATTCGCGCCACTCACTTTCAGTTCATATACACTGCAGTTACATTTCAACACAACTACAGTTACATTTTGATATAACTACAGTTTCATTCGATAATATAAAAACACAAATGTGAAATTGTTATTTAGTATCAGTTCATATACACTGCAGTTACATTTCAACACAACTACAGTTACATTTCGATATAACTACAGTTTCATTCGATAATATAAAACACAAATGTGAAACTGTTATTCAGTATCAATTCATATACACTACAGTTATATTTCAACACAACTACAGTTACATTTCGATATAACTACAGTTTCATTCGATAATATCAAAACAAATGTAAGGCAGTATCTTTTGAGATAAACTGTAGTGTCAATTACGGGCTCCGTCTCCCACTTATTAAAACGACGTCGTTTTGGGACCACGGTCCACGATATAAGAACTGAATTTCAATTCCATAGAATTTCAATTCACTCCAACCAAATGAAGGAATTTAGTTGCCTTTAGAATTAGGTGGGAATTAAGTGAAAATGAAATTGTAATTTCCTCCGACCGAACGCCCCGTAATAGGAATTGTATTACCCTATTTTAACGTATAATTGTAGTATTAATAGAAAAATCGTAGTACGAATAGAAATTGTATTACCATATTTTATAAATTTACGAAAACCTTAATAATATATGAATGTTTTGTGCGAAAAGTTAGAATGAAAGATTTTATTTTTAGTAGATTACACCAAAATATTTTAATTTTTATACCATTTTTTTCCTTATGAATTTATCATCTAATTACAATTTATTCCTTTCCTTTCAACCAAACGTCCTGAAAATGTTCACAATTTTAGTCGTTGGCCATTTCATTCGATTTACTCATTGAACTCTGACGAGAGGCTGGGAAGTACTGTGGATTGGCTTCATCTTACGCCCTTGCGGTGTCAGATCAGTAAACCGTAATCTACCCCTTGCACAGGTAAGGCGACGGTCCTTCACTTCCTGAATTCACCTTCACCTTCAGATTCGTTTTGTTTTTTTTCTTTTTAATTTTAATTTGTGCCAATCCATATGGTACATTAAACGAGTTATCAGTTATTCAATCCCTTGCTAGTGTTGTTTCTCAAATCTATTGCTATCTTTCCCTTTGCCCGTATTCATTGTAGATATAGGTTTTTGTTTTTCACGCAATTTAAGATCAAATTTTCGCAAAATCATTCTTTGATCTGTATGCAACTGTGTAATTTACTTGCCTGCAGTTTTAATTATGGACACGAATCACACGATGAAGGTGGTAGCTGTTGTGCTAGCCACGGTTTTGCTTATCACGGCTCAGTTACCCATGGGGGTTTCCTTTGATCCTGTAGTTCCTTCTTTCCTATGGTCGCCCCACCAACATCGGTATGCATTATGATATTTTTCTTGTGTGGTATTTTCTTAGTAACATAGCATTTTGTGGTATTTACTTGCTTCAACATTTGTAAAGTTAGGAGGCTATGAGAGAAAGATTGCACTTTCTGCAATTGGTAACCTTGAATCCTTGATGTTCTCGCTTGATTTTTGGGTGTGAAATGGGGATAATTTTGTTGCACTCTCAGGAATTCTGAATTCCAAAATCATTTTTTTTTTAAAATGTAGTGTACTGTTAAAGTGGTAGAAATAAAAACCAGTGTTGTAAAAATCGGCCTAGGCAGCCAGCTGTGAAGCGCTAGGCGCCCCTAGGCCGTGGGGATTTCACCACTAGGCACCTTTTAGTTGGTCGGCCGACTAGGCGCCTAATTCTGCCGAGTGTGTTTGTTTGTTTTTTTAATANCATGAAAATGGGGGAATTGCAATTCCCTCCAACCAAACGAAGGAATTTAGTTGTCTTCGGAATTAGGTGGGAATTAAGTGGGAATGGAATTTAAATTCCCTCCAACCAAACACCCTGTGAGAGAATTTCAATCGCAAATTATATCGTGGACCGCGCATCAAAACGACGTCGTTTTGATTAATGAAAACAGACAGATGAATTCGCGCCACTCACTTTCAGTTCATATACACTGCAGTTACATTTCAACACAACTACAGTTACATTTTGATATAACTACAGTTTCATTCGATAATATAAAAACACAAATGTGAAATTGTTATTTAGTATCAGTTCATATACACTGCAGTTACATTTCAACACAACTACAGTTACATTTCGATATAACTACAGTTTCATTCGATAATATAAAACACAAATGTGAAACTGTTATTCAGTATCAATTCATATACACTACAGTTATATTTCAACACAACTACAGTTACATTTCGATATAACTACAGTTTCATTCGATAATATCAAAACAAATGTAAGGCAGTATCTTTTGAGATAAACTGTAGTGTCAATTACGGGCTCCGTCTCCCACTTATTAAAACGACGTCGTTTTGGGACCACGGTCCACGATATAAGAACTGAATTTCAATTCCATAGAATTTCAATTCACTCCAACCAAATGAAGGAATTTAGTTGCCTTTAGAATTAGGTGGGAATTAAGTGAAAATGAAATTGTAATTTCCTCCGACCGAACGCCCCGTAATAGGAATTGTATTACCCTATTTTAACGTATAATTGTAGTATTAATAGAAAAATCGTAGTACGAATAGAAATTGTATTACCATATTTTATAAATTTACGAAAACCTTAATAATATATGAATGTTTTGTGCGAAAAGTTAGAATGAAAGATTTTATTTTTAGTAGATTACACCAAAATATTTTAATTTTTATACCATTTTTTTCCTTATGAATTTATCATCTAATTACAATTTATTCCTTTCCTTTCAACCAAACGTCCTGAAAATGTTCACAATTTTAGTCGTTGGCCATTTCATTCGATTTACTCATTGAACTCTGACGAGAGGCTGGGAAGTACTGTGGATTGGCTTCATCTTACGCCCTTGCGGTGTCAGATCAGTAAACCGTAATCTACCCCTTGCACAGGTAAGGCGACGGTCCTTCACTTCCTGAATTCACCTTCACCTTCAGATTCGTTTTGTTTTTTTTCTTTTTAATTTTAATTTGTGCCAATCCATATGGTACATTAAACGAGTTATCAGTTATTCAATCCCTTGCTAGTGTTGTTTCTCAAATCTATTGCTATCTTTCCCTTTGCCCGTATTCATTGTAGATATAGGTTTTTGTTTTTCACGCAATTTAAGATCAAATTTTCGCAAAATCATTCTTTGATCTGTATGCAACTGTGTAATTTACTTGCCTGCAGTTTTAATTATGGACACGAATCACACGATGAAGGTGGTAGCTGTTGTGCTAGCCACGGTTTTGCTTATCACGGCTCAGTTACCCATGGGGGTTTCCTTTGATCCTGTAGTTCCTTCTTTCCTATGGTCGCCCCACCAACATCGGTATGCATTATGATATTTTTCTTGTGTGGTATTTTCTTAGTAACATAGCATTTTGTGGTATTTACTTGCTTCAACATTTGTAAAGTTAGGAGGCTATGAGAGAAAGATTGCACTTTCTGCAATTGGTAACCTTGAATCCTTGATGTTCTCGCTTGATTTTTGGGTGTGAAATGGGGATAATTTTGTTGCACTCTCAGGAATTCTGAATTCCAAAATCATTTTTTTTTTAAAATGTAGTGTACTGTTAAAGTGGTAGAAATAAAAACCAGTGTTGTAAAAATCGGCCTAGGCAGCCAGCTGTGAAGCGCTAGGCGCCCCTAGGCCGTGGGGATTTCACCACTAGGCACCTTTTAGTTGGTCGGCCGACTAGGCGCCTAATTCTGCCGAGTGTGTTTGTTTGTTTTTTTAATAAATAAATTGGTTTGTTTCGCTAAAAAAGACGTCATTTTGATCGAAACAAACCAATTTCCGAATCCCCAAAATCTGCCAAAGCATGCCTTCACAAACCTCCAGGCTGGACAGCTGTGGCTGTGGCGACGGTGACTGGATGGCTGGAAGCTTTGGATGACTCAGTGATGCTAAGGCCTGTGGACTGTGTAGAGTGGCTGGCCCTTATTATTATTGTTATTGTTGTTGTTGTTTATATTTATATTTATATTTACTCGGCCGCCTAGGCGCTCTTGGTTGTGTGCTTGCACACCTACTTGCTGTCAACTAGGCTACACCTTCGATCATTTTAAATTCCCTGTCATGTGTGCAATCCAACAAGGATCTGCATCATCTTGCAAAACAAAATTGAGATATCCTCTGAAGTTTTTTTTTTCTCCTGTATCCTCTTAAGTTGTTTTTTTTTTCCTCTTGTTGCATCATAGAAAAGGTGTTGTTTTTCCATTAACAAATGGAATTATGTTTTGGGACTAAAGTCCCAATGGGAAAATAGTCACTATTGTATTATGTTGGATTTCTCTAAACTTGAAATTCTCTTACTATTAATATTTCTTGTGCTACAGATCTGATGGGGTTGAATCTGTGAATTACAAGACCCTCTCTCCTAAGGATTTAGCCAAGTCTGTTATGTCTGAAGGTGGTTGGTCAAACTTGCTGGTACTATCCTCTCCACCCTGTTGTAGAATTCTTGATGTTCATCTTCCTCCATCATTAACAAGAACAAAAAGTAGTTTTAGAGAAACTAAAGCATATTTGACCTTCATTAGTGCTCAGGGAAGGGAGCTGATCAGCATCTGGATATTGGGCTTATTTTTGTCGGAAAAGAGGTAAGCACCTTCAATATATGAGTTTTAAAAAGCAATCGCACTCGTATTACCAAACACTATTGAGGTATTGTTTAGACGTTTGGACCTTAATTAAAGGAAAGTTAGTGAAACTATACATATGCTTCTTTTCAAAAAAATTTCAATCAAGTCATGGGTCAGTTTACCTATTGAACTTGCAAAGACGATTTGATTACCATACTAATGAAATTTGCTAAATCACTAGTAATTGTTATTAAAGAAATCAGCATTTGTTAATTTACTTGCCAAAGAAGATCCGTAGTAAGAATTGATTGAATTTCCATTTCACAGTTTGATGGGTTTAGCTAATCAACAAGAGAAGACTATTCGATTGCCCAGAGATGAAATTTTCCTAGTCACCCTAATAATCGTTCTTCAAGAAAACGACATTAGTTGATTTACTAGTCAAAGATATGCAGTTATAGTTGATTGAATTTGTGTTTCATACCTTCATGGGTAAGTATTGTAACTTGCTATTTAGACACTGATGGTTCATGGCAGCTTGGTATTGTTGTGCAAGCCTCTTATAGCTGCATTTTCTTGGAGAACTGACTGGAGTTTCCTATTGCAGTTACAATCTACAGATCTCTCTAAACCTATAAAAGCAGACTCTGTACTTATCAACTTTCTAAAGGTAATTTGCCGAACTGAATTTCAATTTTTGAAAACATAGGTTATTGTCCTTTCATAAACTAATAATCCATTTGAAACATCTTAATTTTAATCGACACTTTGTATTTTTAAAAAAGGACTCTTTTGTGAACTCCAACTTCTCTCTGGCCTTCCCTTACATTGCCATATCAGAGGAGGGAGAATCAGTAGAAAGGTCGTTAATTTCAGAGTTCACCGACACATGTGGAGACAATCTTGAAACCAGTAGAGTGGCTTTCTCTGAGTCATGCTCTGTAGAGAGTGAAGACTTTGAGAAGCTCTCAGGCATTCCCTCAATTCAGGTTAATATAATTCTTAATCTTTATTTCATCCTTAAAAACCTATAAAAGGAAAGTTCATTATAAAATAAATGTGATCATATTTATGCGAATGTGATTGAACAGAGCTATTTGGTTTCAAGAATGGAGAAGAAGTCCAAAGGGCACTCAGATCTAATTGTTCTATGTGACTCTGATTCCAATACACTTGTAGGAACAGATAACCAGGCTTCTGAGAGTACGATTGATTGAAAGCATCTTTAGAACTACTTTTGGTCTATAGGAAGTCACTAATATGAATAGTTGGATAAACATTCAGGTCGACTTTTGACTGAACTAATCAGTTATGTGGAGCATTTGGGAGCAAAATACACAGTCCTCTATGTGTCGGATCCATCTAGGTCAATTCAATATCCATCTCATAGGGAGCTAGAACGATTTCTTGCTGAAGGTAGGTTTGGAAGTGGATCAGGAAATTCAACCTGTGATGAAGTTTGCGAACTCAAGTCTACGTTTTGGGAGGGAATAATGGTGGTAAGTCCATGACATCTTTTTCCCTATTCTATGGCATGCAGTTTGCTCTTACGATAACATTATAGAATTCTACAGGCAAGTGCGTAGTTTTCCAGCTATCTTTTGAGTAGGGGATTAGGGGGGGGTTTATAGCAAGGTCATCATGTGCTTTTATCTTTGTTATGGCTTCCCATAGACAATTTTTTTCTCGATTACCATTATATTTATAGTTCTTTGTTTATCTTTGTGGAACTGGTATGCTGGGCCAAATTCATTAGCGTGCTTCTCATAATGTTTCAGGCAGTTGTTTTACTTATAATCTTGATATCTGGTCTTTGCTGCATGATGGGAATTGACACTCCCGCAAGGTTTGAGGCTCCTGTGGATTCTTAATCACTCGACTCTCTGCCATAATACAATTGTATTGGGAGGTGCTCTCATGGTTGTCAAATGCAATGTAGTTTTGTTAGCTTTATTTAACCCTGTAATTTTTGTTTATTTGAGAAGAGGGCATTAGTTTATGTACATGCACTTGCTAAATGGTATGATATTAATAATAGCATGAGATTTTTCTTGGTCCATATTTTGCTTGCGAGGTAACACATTTGTCTTGGATTGGATCTGCTCATCGTATCCTGTAACCACCTATTTGGAATGATAGCAGAGGTGTCATCACACTATAGGTATATATTTATATGTATTAGATAAGCAAGAATGAAATGGAAACCTTACACTGAGGGCAGTGGGTTTCACTTTTATGAAGTCTTAGCCTGCTATTTCTGCACAATTGCCAGAGATTAAAAAGCAAGGGCATTATTCTCATCTTGGATATCAAGATATAGCGACATCCAAAACATCAATATGAAAAAAAAAAAATCAAAACAAAAATCTAAAAGCAATAATTCAAACTTAAAAATTAATTTACTAATATCCATTTTTAATTGGGGAATAAGTTTTTAAGACAATTTATATCGTAGACAGGGTCCATATAACATTGTGGACCTTGGATCAAAACAGCGTTGTTTTGAACTTTAAATTTTAACGGATTCTTAGTTTTCCGTTCTTCATGTTGTTTATACACAGTTAATAATATATTTCAGGTACAGAACTCATACTCTTTAGGTATATAATTACGTAACATAAGACACAAAAACTGACAACACAAGACACATACACATGCTTTATAGTAAAACAAAAAAACATGTAACGTGAATTGAACAACGGACGGTCACCGTCAAAATTAAAATTCAAAACTACGCCGTTTAGGACTAGGGTCAATAGTGCACTATGGACCCTGATCCACAGTATAACGATTGAATTTTTAATTTAATGGATAATCAAATCTTATAATTGTGATTTAAAAAGTTGTCAATTAAACACTAACTATGATTTTAATTTATATTCTTGGTGTGGAAATCCATAAATCAAACATATCCTAAATGGGATTGAATTGCTCTATCAAACATTTATTATTGAAAAGTTAATGTGTACAGATTGATTGACCAAACAAGTTTGTTGCTTATCTTATGTTCAGATATTGTTAGGTCCAAATTTATGTAATTGTCATTGATTATTTCTGCAGTCATTGATTCTAAAAGCAATAGGTGGGAACATTTTGAGTACAAGTTGTGGTCCTTCATATTTATGACTAGTGATCACTGATCAGTCCTTTTTTATTTATTTATTTATTTTTTTACTGATCAGTCCCTTCTTCAATCCCCAGGTGGCCCTATTTTATTTCTAATCATAAAATCACAATTCACAAGTTTAGTTTAGTTACACATGATTTTTATTTTATTTAATATTTTTAATTTGTTAAATGATTATTGATTTTAGGAAAAATGTGTCAAATTGGCTTCCTAATTTAAACGGACTCTCTAAATAAAAGCAGTTTCACTTTCATCTCTTAAACTGGTAAAATTGTTCAATTAAATCTAAATTGAACTATTTAACAGGTTATTTCTTCAAAGATTTGACACGTCTTTTTTAAATATTTTTTATTTTGTTTACTCATATGAGAACGAACCTCCACATGAGTTCATGAAAACCAATATGATACATTAAAAAATATATCTATGGATGGAATTAATTGAGAAATTAAAAATGTGTGTACATATGGAGCATTATGATGTGTGAATATTAAACATATCCTAATGTTGCACACAACGCATGCTTAATATGCACACATCAAAATACTCCATATGCACACACACGTTTTTAATTAATTCTCTCAATTAATCTCATCTATAAATCTAGTTTTTAATGCACCAGATTGGTTCTCATGAACTTATGTGGTTATTGGTTCTCATATGAACATTACCATATATATATATATATATATATATATATATAGAATACGGTTCAAATGCGGTAATCAGCTTCCTGTGAAAAATGGGGTTTAATATCAGTCATTGATCTAATCAAAATCTAACAGCACAGATTGAACACAGATTAAAAAAATGTGGTGGCAATTTGGTCTTTTTTGCATCTAGATAAAATTTAGGTCAAATTTAATGTGAGTGGTTTTTTTTCTTAAGTTGCGTGATTTTTGTGCTTAAGGTGCGTGGTTTTTGTGTTGTGTGCTTAAGGTGCATCATTTGTTGAAACTTAAGTGCGTCGGTCTAAAGCTATAGGTGCGTGATTTTCTTTCTTAAGGTGCATGGTTTTCCTTCTTAAGGTGCGTGATTTGTGTGCTTAAGGTGCGTCAGTTGTTGAAACTTAAGGTACGTCAGTTGTTGAAACTTAAGGTACGTCGACGTAAAGTTTTAGGTGCGTGGTTTTCCTTCTTAAGGTACGTCGGTCCAAAGTTTTAGCCTTTTAGGTGCATTGGTTTCCTTCTTAAGAAGCGTTGTTTTCCTTCTTAAGGTGTTTTGTTTTCCTTCTTAAGGTGCATTATTTTCCTTCTTAAGGTGCACCATTTTTATAGTTTTTTTGATCACTCAACAGTATAGGCTGCTTGCCAATTTGCACTTGTTGCACTTGAGCTAGTTGATGAATCTCTTGGTCCTAAAGATGGTGACTTAAGGGTTGATCTTGTTGGTGAATCACCATCTGCTATTAAGGGACGACTTTGGGCAAATGTGTTCAAGTTTACTCTAGATCTTAACTTGTAATATGATGCATATTGTGTTAGGAACTCTTTTGTACTTAGATTTTGATGATACCAAACTTAGGAGTTTAGACCCCCAAATTCGTTTGTCAGGTCGAGTCATTTAGTTGAACGAATCGATAGTCGAATCGTTAACCAGAAGAGTGGTTAGCATGTACTCGTGGACATCAACTCGTTATACTTCATTCAACCCGAGTTGATAGCTCTCATTGATTCAGTATCGAGAATGAGTCATAGAAGACCGAATGCTTAAAGACATGAAGATCAGAAGACAACGGCAAAGAGGTTGCTAAAAGACTGAATCATGGAAGGGTCTACCTCTTGAAGCTTATTAAGGCCAAATGATAAAGAACGATCATTCGAGGAGTCATGGGACGAATGATAAAGTCAACCATTCGAGGTTGAGCTCCAAAGGCACGAGTCCTTACACGATTCGATTAGACAAGTCAGAAATATTCTCTGAGCGATTTACTATCCGAAACCTTGAGTGTGGGATGATTTGTCTTGGATAAACTGTGTCCTAGGAACAGATCACAAAGCCAACTTTCATTAAATGCCATGTTCTTTTGTGCAGAACTATAGGACAAAAAGTCTGCATGCATTAAGGTTAAAACAACTAGAAAGTACTAACACACACATGGGCTCAATACCCAAAAGTTAATACTCACTAGTCAAAAGTGATTTGAAATTTTGTCTTCCCTCCAACTGAACAAATTTCCTCACCTATAAATACCCCATTCCCATTCAAAAGGAAGTGTTGGTAAGCTTACGCTTTACCAGTTGCAAGTAACCAATGTTTGAAAAGAGAGATTAAGCTACAAATTAAAGTTCACATCTAGAATTTAAAGAAATCTTGAGCTGCTTCAATGATCATATCCACTCTCACACACGCCAAGATTTCAGTTGGACAAAAGAAGAAACCCTTTCTTCAAACAACACTCTCTACTTAGAAAAGTAGAAAGATGCAGAGTAAACTCAAGAAGTTGAAAAACCTGTGGTGCAAGTTTGCTGTCGAGTTTTGTGATCAAGGAGGCAGACTTGGTGGTGATATTGTATTAAAGGAGAAATTAGTGCAATCCTTCACGAGTTGTGAAGAGTAGTGGACTAAGCTTCGTTAACAGCCGAACCACTATAAAAATTCGGTCCCTCTCTCTATAGTATTGGTTCGTAAAGAACAATTTCAAAACGCTAGTGAGTCTATTCACCCCCCTCTAGACTTACTCTTTTATCTACTCGGGACCAATATACTGTGCAATAATCTGAAGAAGATGGATGCGTCACACTTTTTTTTTTTATTTTTAATTTTCATTGATTTGAGTCGTTGATCTAGATTTGATCAACGACTCAGATCTAACCTTATTTTCACTTGGGAGCATCTCTGCACCAGAACACACACACACACACACACACACACACACACACATACACACACTATATATATATATATATATATATATATAAGCACCAATAATGTTAGAAAAATGCACAACAGTGAAATGCACAAATGTGCAACAAAACGCACCACAAACCCAAAAAAAATGTGTCATACCTCCCCACACCTAATGGTACTTTCCGTGCGTTGTGTGGTGCTTTTATGCGTACCTAATGGTGCGTTTTGTGGTGAAGCATATCTAATGGTTTTTTTGTGCATTGGTACATTTTTTTATTGTGTGTTTCCTAACACTATTGGTGCATGTTTGCATAACTATTAGTGTGTCCGCACTGGTCACACGTTAAGACGCGACTGCATTTTTGTGCCTTCAAGTGCATGGTTTGGAGCTTTTAAGTGCACAGGAACCCATATATATATATATATATATATATATATATATATATATATATATATATATATATATATATATGGGTTCCTGTGCGATTGGCTACTTGAGGTGCGATTGTGGGGTAAGATGAGAGCCATTAATCTTGTCAAGATCAACATCTAGGATTAACAAGAATTAAAAAAAAACACTGTGATAATTTGGTCTTTTTGCATCTAGGTTAAATTTAAGGTGTGTGGTTTTCCTTCTTAAGGTGCATAATTTTTGTGTTGTGTGCTTAAGGTACGTTAGTTGTTAAAACTTAATTGTGTCGGTCTAAAACTTTAGGTGCGTGGTTTTTCTTTTTAAGGTGCGTGGTTTGTGTGCTTAAGATGCATCAGTTGTTGAAACTTAAGGTGCGTAGGCCTAAGGCTTTAGGTGCGTAGTTTTCCTTTTTAACGTGTGTTGTTTTTCTTGTTAAGGTGCACCATTTTTATAGTTTATATATGTCCCTAATTAATTATTCATTCAATTTGGACCCAAAAACATTCAAAAGCTTCACAAAATTTTTGAGTAAAAAAAACAACAAATAAATAAATAAAACCATATCCCTAACAACTTTCACCATTAGAATCTCAACCCAAACGAAATCCAGCCATAGCAATGCTTTGATAGTTTAATATATATTTCCAGACGACTTTGATGTTTATTTTGGTAAAAAAAAATATGATAGAAATATAATACGGAGTAACAAATAGTGGAGTTGTTATCTTTGGAGTAAACCTGAAGAAGATGGATGCATTAATGGAGGATGCACGTTTTTTTTTTAATTTTCATTGGTTTGAGCCGTTGGTCTAGATTTGATCAACGGCTCAAATGTAATGCTTTTTTTTTTTTTTTTTTTTTACATGGGAGCATCTTCGCAGGTTTCCGTACAATATATAGACTAAAACTATTTTATTTCAGAGAAGGAGTTGCCAAGTAAGTGGAGCGATTTTTATACCTGAAAGTTATGAGTTTAATTTTTGTCAATTATCTCGATCAAACTCATCGCATATAATTTTTAGTGTGAGTGTGACTTTTTTTTTTTTTTTTTTTTTTTTTTGAAACAAGTGTGAGTGTGACTTTTACAGTTTTACTCATAAAAAAAAAAAAAAAGACAAAAATGTTGTTATCCCTATTGGATTGGAGAGTGAAGTGTACACATCATCTGATGCGTAATGGAGTATTTTACTTTCTCTTTAATGTTTGTTACGTACATGGCAACCTTTGCCGGGTTGGAGAGGGGAAGTTTGCATCAGAATCCAATCAACTTAATTAGGTTGTCTTTTACTTTAGCCTATCAACAAAGGGGAATGCCCTTATTTGCACTTATTTCATTTAACTATTTTTGAACACGTATATAAATGATTGGACTTGGTTGTTAGAAGGTGATTGGTAGTTAGAAAAGTTAGAAGTTTTCAAAGAGTTTAAAAAGTGTGAAAATTATTTTAAATCCGTGAAGTTTTGACATGAAAAATTTGGATCAACTAGGAATCACATTTCTTAATGTTAAGAAAAATAAATTCAGCCACCAGGGTTTAGTAAAGTGATTCGTCTCCTAACTTGATGTCATCATTGAAAGCGGTAGTGTGGAGATTTGGATCGCACTGAAACATAAATGGAAAAAAGATTCATGATGATGAAAGGTGTGAATAGGATTTCTTGTATGCGTATGAAGACTAGCGTATAACTGGTGGGCTGATTGCGCGACTCACGATTTATTTCTGTCATGACTCCACCAAAGATGGGATCACCTAAGTATTTTTTTTTTAAATAAGAAAAATAAATCCATCTTCAGGTAGGATTCTTATTTCTAGGTGACTGGAAAAATATAAAATATTTTCAATTACATATTTACCATTTTTTGTGTCGTTAAAAAACTTCTTTATAAATATATCATTTTTTTTTCTTTATCTATTTGGAAAAAATAAACCACTTTACTATTGAATATAAGATCTCAATTAACCACAAACGTGCGTATATCGTTGCTTCTGTTTTTTATTTTTAATTTTTTTTGTCAAATTTTGTTTTGTATGTATTCTATATTTACCATATTCTACTGATATTATGGCTGTGTTTGGCAGAGATTATTTAGGAGCTTATAGCTTATTTTAAGCTACTAATAAGATATAAGTTCTGTTTGATAATGTTCCTAAAATAAGCTAGTAGTTTAAAATATGAGCTTATTTTTGAAGGTAGCGTTTCAAAATAAGCTAGTAGCTTCCTAACTTTTTTTTTTTTCATCTTTAACCTTATTATTTTAAAGAAATGATATCATTTATTCTTCCCAATTAAAACATTTTTGGCTAAACCTTTTTGATTTTTTCTCTTCAATATGTTTGGTTGTAATTTCAATTTGACATTTGTGTTTGAACATTGATTTTTGTATGAACTAATCTTATGAATTATAAGCATTTTGTTTTTACTTTATATGTTTTCAAATATATGTTCTTACTTTATATTTTAATAAAATATATTGATTTTGCTATTTTATATTTTAATATATAAACAAAACTAATTAAATTTAAAACTATTTAAATTGTATGAAGATGTACTTTTTAGTCTTTTTACATTTATTAGCTTATCCAAAAATTAATTTTACCAAACATTTTAAGCATAACATCTAGCTTAATAGCTCTTCAGATTTCAGCTTCCAGCTTATAACTTTTCAGTTTTCAGCTACTTTTCAGCTTTCAGCTACCTTTTCAGCTAGGTTTGACAAACATAGCCTATATATGCATACTTCATAGAAGAATGTACACTTCTAAAAGTTTAATTGTCTATTTCATTATTTTATGTTAAAGGTTTGAGTTAGTATTTCATGTTTATATATGGTCATGATAT
Organism: Ipomoea triloba; assembly: GCF_003576645.1. NCBI lineage: Eukaryota > Viridiplantae > Streptophyta > Magnoliopsida > Solanales > Convolvulaceae > Ipomoea > Ipomoea triloba. The sequence continues at coordinate 6,407,133 of NC_044929.1, forward strand.
ATTGAAGATTTAATTTTTTTTATAAGAAAGTTTATTAAACAATCAAATGTTTGAAATAACTAACTTTCCTGATAATCTATTTTTATAATTTCATAGCAACACCAAGCATCAAATATATTTCTTACACTTTTATGTTTCTAGAAATTTAATTAATAAGAAACTAAGAAAGTAACAAATAACCTCTTATAGGTTATATTTATTGATATATAGAAAAGTCTTCAAATATTTTAAATTTAATTACTGTAATATTTTAATGTAAGATACTGTTGAGTACTTTTGAGTACTATTTCCAAAATAGCGCTATGATTTTGAGATGCAATTAATTTATGTAGAAGAGCAGAGTTGCTATCAACTTATTTTTAAGTGATTAATCAGTTAAACTGTGCTTCATGAATACTCTCACAAGATGATAATAATCCGTTACAAATCACGGTAACTCAGTGGCTTAACAGATATGACCAAATGTCGATGTACACATTCCCACATGCTCTGTCGAGCAGGAATGTGAAGGCCCTTGAATTGGGTTGAAGATTCAATCTTTTGGAAAAAAAGAAAGAAGAAAAGTACCCTTTAATAGTTTGTAAGTTTTGATTGAATAATAATGAATTTAATCCTAGTTGTTTAATGCAACATAAATAGTTTTTTAAATTTTTAGTTGTGATGAGCTTTTCATCCTCCCACGTTGAATAATTAAGAACCAAAATTGATACTTAGCCATTACATAGGGACTAGAATTGTAACATGAGAAAGACAAAATTACAATATGGTTAAAACTTAGAGACTAAAGCCTTTCCTCACTGAGTCACTGGAATTTGTTTTTAATGTTTTTAGAGAAAGAATATTATAGAGAAAATATCTATTTGTAAGTTTTGATTTGAAAAATAGAGAATGAAGTATGAAAAATTTGAGAGAAAAAACAATTAAAGAAAGGAAAACTGAAGAACTGAAATGAATACTAAACAAAGATCAAAATCACATTCAGGTTGAGCAATTAAAAATTAAAATCAATGGTTAATAAATAGAATGAGAGTACACATTTTCGTTTCTTGAAAAAGAACTTTATTACCAATAATTGCAATAAAAAATTTATTAAAGAAAAAAAGTCTTACAACCAGCAACATATGGTGGAAATTTAAATCTCACTAGAACCTGAAGCCACGGGGAGGCTAACTAATCAGTGTGCAATAATTGTATTCGTTTAGGTTCTAGGGACAAGGTTTGAAGGTTCAAGATTAATTAATGAAGCTAGACATTTGGTATGAATCCAAAAAATATATTTAAAAAAGAAAAAAAATTGATGGAAAGTGTGGATGGGATCTCTGGTGTGCAAATGAAGATTAAAAATTCTGATCAGTAAATTAGTTACGATACTCGTGATTTACTTCTGCAATTATGAAATCTTGTGAGTTGAGAACAATATTGAGATCACTTTAATATTTTGAAAAAAAAAAGTTACAGATATGAGGTTCCCTAGCTTTTTAATTCTGCATCCAAATTTTTGACGTATATTTAATTTATATTTTTTTATGAGAGCAGCTTTACAGATGGAAAATGTCCCTGGCATCTGCCCATAGAAACAGATACGAGATCTAGAATGCAGGAGGGATTTGAATTGGCTTTTCGAATGGGTGAAGGGATATCAAAATTAGAGGCAAAGACTGCCTGTTCAGTGTGCACATGATCATCTGATTGCATTTTTTCCTGAGATTCCGACAACATTGGTTACCATTCAGGTATGTTATTAGGATATCTCATAATTATTTATATTTTATACATTTCATTCACTTAATTAGATTAACTTTATATAGAAGTTTATAAGAGATTTTTATGCTGTATTGGAAGGATAGAAAAGTTTTTTTTTTTTTTTTAATACAGAAGTGATCTCAATTTTGTTGCACTCTGGTACTAGTCTTATGTGAGCACAAGAAATTCAATTCAGATCTTTCATCATTTTCAGCTTGAACCTTTTTCATATATGTTTTCAATGAGATGTAAACCTCTATATTGTTGCCTCATGTCATAAGTTTTAAGTCAAACGACAAATCAACTATACTCAACTCCGGACCATGAACTTGATTTTTCATATTAGTGCTGGTTGAAGGCGTGCACAACGCTCAAATGGGATCACTCTCCCTTTTATTGTTTTTTTTTTTTTTTAATTTGCAAAAATCCAAATTAACAAAAAACTTGCAAAAAACACTCAACCTGGAGTTTCCTTTAATAATTCGCTATTTTCAATTCATTTTTAGATTTTTTGATCATTAATGAATCAGACTATCACACCAGAAAATATCACATCTCTTCCTTTGATATAGTGCGGTTAAATATGTAATTGAAAACTGAACTGACGTGTTATTAAATGAATATGGTTGATCTAAAATGGTGTCATCTCAAGATAACTAATACTCTCACCCACAAGTTACAACCTAATATTGCTAAAAAATTACAAAAAGAAAATACTAACAAGGGGTTTGGTTAGGAGTATTTTCCATTTAACTCTAATGAAATTATTTAGCATTTGAAATTATATTATTTGATTGGAGTGAATTGCAATTTTCTCATTTTGTGAAATTAGAATTAATAACTTCCCCCAATAAATTTCAATTCAGCAGTAGTTGGAAAAGGAAAATGGGATTACATATTGTCGCCTCCACTTTCACTAAGGGTCCGTTTGGAAAGCAAGAAAATGACTTCTGGAAAATATTTTTTGGAAAATGAGTCATTTTCCGGAAAACAGTTTCATTTCCAGTGTTTAGATGTATTATGGAAAACTGTCTTTGTGTGTTTGGTTTATTCTCTTGGAAAATTGATAGAATTGTATGATTAAACATTGTAATTATTTTACTTAAAATATAAAAAATTGTAATAATATTAAAATAATGTTATTTATTAAAAAATAGAATTTATTAAAAAAATAAAAATTTAAAAAAAAAACGTAGCAAAGGTTTCGGGCGGTTTCCCCACCTTCTTGGTCCATGGTCATGGGTGATATGGTTAGTTTTGGTCAAGAACATGCGAAACGGTCATTTTGGCAATTCCGGAAAATGACTTACGGAAAAAAATTCCGTAAGTCATTTTCCGGAAAAATGAACTGATTTTTCTTGGTCAACGGAAAACATTTTCCGTTGACCAAATTTCCGGACGTTGCCAAACACTGAAAACTCAGAAATATTTTCCGAAAGTCATTTTACAGGTTACCAAACACACCCTAAGGCTCAATCTAATGACCTCCCATTTAGGAGAGTTACTATATGCCACTTGACTACAAGGTCATTAACTTATTATTATTATTGTTGTTGTTGTTATTGTTGTTATTGTTATTATTGTTGTTATTACGGTTACTATTGTTATTATTATTATTGTTGTTGTTGTTATTATTATTATTATTATTAATGAGTATATTTGATTTGCACCCGTTGCATACAAGATAACCTATATGTTACACAATTCAATTTTTTTTTTTTAAAGTAGAATTGTATTTATACTAGTGTGAACCCACTTTACTTTTCAATATGTGACAAAGGATACTTAAAATCCTTCGCAATTCTAATTGTGTGTGTATATATATATATATATATATATATATATGAATCTCGATCTCTTTACATGCAGGCACTGGTGAATCTAATAGGTTTCTAAAATATTAGCTTGTATAGTATATCGATCTTCCGAACATCATTTTCTGATTGCTGTATGTTGTGTACTGCTCAGTATGTAGTAGTGAAGTATACTATTTTAGACCAGTGGGAAACAAAATTAGATAGAGCAAATAAGGTAAAGAAGGCCATTTATGCTTCCCTAAATGCTATCTGTATAATTAGGTTGCTGTCATGTCGCAAGTTTGGACCATTTCAAAGAGAAGTCTTCATCAAACCATGGCCCAGGCTAGCTAGACTGTAAACTTGCAGTACTTGTCTGCAACTTTTTAAGAAAAAAAAAAACATTTTATGATCAGTTTTAAAGTACGGAGTAATAAGTTTCTTAAGAGAGAAAAAAAAAAAGTACTTTAGTAAGAAATTACTACATAAACTCTCTCTTCTTACTCTCGATTAATAATATTTTCTTTTACAAATTTTTGATGTAAACATTTTTTTAGAATACACATGATAAAAATATTTTATTATTGGTTGTCACATCATAAAATATAAGTGATGAAGTAGAATTTGGGAGTCCAATATTAAAACTCATTTTAGTATGCATTTTTATTTTTATTTTTATTTTTTTTTAAATCCATGTAAGAGAGAGAAGAGGAAAATGGAGAAGAAAAAAAAAGAAAAAATATACTAACAAAAAGTTTTTTAAAAACATAAGTCCTTTAGATTTGTCCAGCTGGGCCCAGCCTGGGCGCAATAATCTTTCACACGTGAGTTGTGACTTGCTTCTTTCTCTCATTTTTGAATCAAGTGGACCCCACAAAAATGTTTAACTTGCAGGGGTAAGACTAAATTAAGCAAAAGGTAGACCAAACGCTACTATGGTGCTAAAATCGCTCGTCACAGTGCACTTTCTATCATTACAATATGCAAAAAAATATGTTGCAGTACCTAGTTCTTTTGTATGAACATATACACCCTTCAAATATTTTTCAGCGAACCAAACGGGCTGTAAGAAATTGAAACTGCAAATTGATGAAGTTACGAACTGATAAACTTCAATTTGATGAAACCTCAAAGCAACAACGAACCAATTCAAATAGGGATTTCATGCGTGACTTGAGAATTTCACATACACTTTATTTGGGGATTTCTGATTGAAGGTTCTTTTTTTTTTTCTTTTTTATGATTGGAACTTAGTTTGCCTAATTTATCTAGTACATGGTGGAAAAAAGAGTGAAATGAAAGAACTAACTGCGTACTATAGCAGATTTTATGCAAGAAAAGGATTTTCAAATAAAACAAAAAAAAGAAAAAGAAGAAATGATCGAAAAGGAATTTTTTTAAAAAATAATGCCAAGTCATCATCCAGGTCATTTTTCATGTCAACATGCAACCTGCTAGATGAGGTGTTAACCTGCTATCAGGTGAAATTACGTACATTTGAAATGTTAAGTGGCTAAATTGCACCTTCACGTTTTGTTCAGTAACCAATTTGAACCTTAACTGAAATTAAAAGACTCAATGTAAAAACATATTTATCTAGGGGCCAACATGCAATATTATAACCCTAGAACATATACCATCTATAGAGTATAGGTATATAAAGTATGGCGGGTGTATATGTGCTCTATGTAGAATCAAGAAAGGGGTGGAGAAAATGATGACCTTCTTCTCCTGCCTAGCTATATATGTATTTATACATACATACATACTCTCATCAATGGCCTTGCATGTTGGCGCAGGAAGCAGGTGGATGCAGCCAAGGATGACTTGCCGGCCGGTGAACTCTTCCTCCGATCCGTTACTTACTCTTGTTGTGGCGGAGCTAACCATATATCCGCCGTCCATACACTCTCATATAGTGACGAAAAGTTGGTAAGTTGGCAAGTTGTCTTTGGCTACATCTTCCTCTCTGCCCCTCAAGTCAGTCCTTGGGTGATGCATATATATATATATACACCACTACTACTTCGTATATTCTCTTTTTGCATCAATTCTCCACTTCTTTTATCCTTAAAAAAAAAAAAGGTGAACAGAAATTTAGGGTTTTTCTTAATTTTCTAATAATCATTGATGGATGGTTGAAAATCCCAAAAATTCAAGTAGTGAACAATGGTTTCATCCACTTCTCTCAAGATTGGTCATTGCAACTTGCAATTGGCATGGTTCCAATCTCGGTAAGGCCTCCTCCTCTTCTTAATTGCTTTTTTTTTTCCCCTTTAATAATATGTACTTCCCCTATGAAAATATACTTCCTCGAGTCTTCACCTTTAGTCCTCAGGTTGATATTGAAGTGGTGATTTTGGCCTTCAAAAGAATAACTTAAGGTAGAATTAGGGTTTGTGACTGAGTTCAAATTGAGTTCTTCTCTTCTCTAAACAATTTATTCCTAATTAATATTACAATTTTTAATATAAATATTATATTTTTATTATAATTCGATCCGTATCACAGATAAATATTCTTGAAACGGTCTCACAAAAAACTCACTCAAAAAATTTTGATAATGTGTTTGATGTCAAATGCGTATTTTTTTTTTCAGCTAATAATCAGTAACGCAGGCAGCAAGTTCACGGCCAACAAAATTCTGATTTTTTATTTTTTTAAAGGAGTTAATTCCATTTTTGGTCCTAGATTTATAGGTGACATTCCACTTTTAGTCTTTTTTTTTTCAAAACATCCACTTTTGATCCTAGTATTATTGTGGCATGACCATTTTTGGTCCTCCATCTACAAAACAGTTTAAATTTCGCCAAATACAAGAGCACTTCAGTCTTCGATTTTGATTTTTTTTCAAAAAATAAACATAAAAAATATAGCGGGTCAACCTACTTTGTATGAAAAAGATCAAAATGTCATTGTATTTAACGGCATTTCAATGATTTTCTTGACGGAGGACCAAAAATGGTCATGCCACAATAATACTAGGACCAAAAGTGAATGTTTTGGAGAAAAAGGATTAAAAGTGGAATGCCACCTATAAATCTAGGACTAAAAATGGAATTAACTAAAGTTGGGTGCAATTTCAAGATTCAATCCAACACTTCATTTTCATCAAGATCCCCTCTGCCGGAACGTTTCTTTCTTTCCTTTTTAATGGAAATCTATTATTAGTAGTATTTTTAATGTAAAAGCAGATACTGACAAAAAATAAATAAAAAATTGAACACTATGTACAGTGTATAATTGTATAAACACTTTTTTTTTTTTTTTTTTTTAAAGTAGGAACAAATCAACATAGGAAACACACATAAGAAAAAAACGACAAGCAAAAACATAAGAGAACAACAAATTAAGAATAAGTAAAGGATCTCAACTCTAATGTCAAATTGCTGTGAGATTTTTAAAAACTCTACATTTGACTATAAAAATTCCTAAAGTCATAAAAAATGCAGAATGAATATGAATATAATAAAATTATTACACTAAGGCTTGAACTCACTCCCATTTATATGAAAGTGTAAATCAAGTACCACTAGACCACAAGGTCTTTGATAAATTTTCTCACTTAAATTTTACTCTTAATCTTCATCTCTGTATGGTAATTTTTTTTTATTATTAATTGTGTATAAATTAACTAATTTCACAATAAGTTAAAGAAAAGTCTACTTAATAAATAATTATGAAAAATTAATTGAGTACTAATAATAATAATAATAATAGAGGTTGCTAAAGTGTTTTTTTGAATATAAATACAATGTATTTTCTTAATAAATAATCTATTTGCAAACAATTAAGGAACCAAAAAAGCTTATTTTAATTTGTAGATAATTAAGAATCAAAAAGTGACAAGAATATAATTGAAGAACAAAAGATGTTATTTTAATTTCTTATAATTCATGATCAAAATGTGTCATTTTTCTTTGAATTATATGGATATTGTATAAAAAGAAGTTTTCTAGAATTTTTAATATATGATTTTTCATTGTTCTCATAGTACATTATTGCACTTTTTAGCATCGTTTCATTCTTTATAATTTGCTATTCAAAACGCTAATGAGATTAATAGTATCAGTACAATTTAAAAGGAGAATGCATCAATAATAATAGAATTACTAACTAAATTACAAGGAATAATAATTAAATAAAAGGGAATACTTCTTGTAATTATTCAAGAGCTTCATGATAAGCTTGTGCTTGGGCTTCTAATATGAACCTATATCCTAATTACACCACAAAAGTCATGTAGCATTCCGCTCCCTTAAGATTGCACATTCGATCTCATGCAAGTCTCAAGTGATGCCCCAATCGGCTTTTACTCGTTACCATCAACGATCTACAGTGCTACCTTGTCGACATTCTACGAGTACATGTATCCTACTACCTCTTGTCGGCAATTTGCATGGTGGAGTGAGTTGGACTAGCATGCAGCTAGCGGCTCATTGATGTAGCTCTGATACCAACTTATATGAACTTGATCATGTCTTAACTACATCACAAAAGTTAATTAGCTCATGAGTATATGTTTAATGCAACCCTAGTTCAAATTCTCATTAGTATATGAATCCATCACACAGTTATATATGTGGTATATTAAAAAATATATAAGTGTAAGTGTCATTTTAAAAATCTCAACGAGATATTTTTAGCAATATATTTTTTATACACTAATTTTGCTTGTACAAAAGATAATAAAATAAAATATATTTTTAAGCGATGATGATTAATCAATTAGTCTTATTTAGTTATTTTAATGTTATTTCAAAAAAAAAATGGTCTTATTTTAATGAACATATAATTTTATTATAATGAATCTACACTCATATTTGATCGATATGAATTTTTAATGAATCTTTTTTTTTAATAGAATTTTTAATGAATCTACATTCTCAATAAAGTATTAATATAATGAATCTGGCCGGGTTGCATTATGTACCATCATCATCATTACATAATTTACCGAAATTGTTGCCTACCGCTCCAATCATTATTGCATGTACCATGGTCCACACAGCTGTGTGCACCAAAAGTAAAAGGTACATTATTTTTGTACTGAAGCTACATTATTTTTGTATTGAAGGTACATTATTTTAGGATACAGTATTTTTGTACTGAAGGTACATTATTTGATATATACTATCAAATAATGTACATTCAGTATAAAAATAGTGTACCATTTATTTTTGATCCACACAGCTGTGTGGACCATGGTCCAAGCAATAATTTTCCGCTCAAACAACTTTAGATTTAAATTAGGGAAAATGATATATGTACTCCCATGGAGTATAACTCCCGCCACGTGTATAAATTTTATTGGGTAAATAAAAGTGAATGAATAAAATAAGTGGCCCACTTTGTTATTTAAATCAATCAAAGGATGACACCTCAGCAGGGAATAAAAAATGGAGTAAAAAGTGGAAGTACAAGTAGGCCCTGTTTGGTAAATGGCTATTAGCTGATTGGATTGGCTGTTTGGGTTAGAAGGTATGATTTGTTGATAACATTAGCTGATTGTAGAAAGTTGTTTGATAAATTAGTTGTTAGTTGATAGTTGTTTGGTATAATTTATTTTGTCAAAAAGCTAATTGAAAAGGCTGCTTTGAGTACCATTTTGAATTTTAGCATTTTAGAGTTACAAAAAGTTTATTAACCAAACACGTATATTGATTTTTTAACCAAGTCAAACAACTAATAGTGGTCAAATAAGCCAAAGTTGGCGGATAGGCTGATTATTTACTAAACAGGGCCGTAGTATTACTCTTAAATTAGTCCTTTTTTTTTATAGAATAATACTACACGTACCCCCACATTCTACTCCATGTTTACATGTCACTCTTTGATTCATTCAAAATCATGTGGGCCAGAGTTTTTATTACTTTCTTTTCATCTTCCTCCAATAAAATAAAGACACGTGGCGAGAGTTTTACTCTCTTAAAGTACTTTTATAATTTTCCTTAGATGCAATTAAATAGTTCTAGAACAAAAACAACTTCATCTTTCAATTGGTAAAATTTGTTTATACCACTTAATATCAAGTAATTGTTGGAATGAGTTTTGCTTTGTCCGTTGGCCTTTAGGCTTTAGCTCATAACCGTGAATGGTAAATTGCAGTGATGTATAAACTATTATAACAAAGGGAATGTAGACAAGAAGACAAGGGAAGCATTCTCATTCCTCATTCTTCATAGTACGAGGGGCATGTTTATATAATTACAGATGTAACTGAAAGGAATAATGGATACATAAATACAATGGCCGTTACAACAGTTATATAATCCACTCATAATGTCCACACTAAATAATAATTATAACAGTAATGATTTTTTTTTTTTCTAAATGTCAACTTTTCCAACTAGCTATGACAGGGTGGTCAAAATTTTCAACCACTAATAGCAATGAAGATTGAATATTTGTGATTAACATTAATGTAGAGTTGTACATGAGTAATATAAGGATACTGAAAGAGTCCTAGACAACTACAAGTATTAGACTCCTAACACTCTCCCTCGAGCTCAAGGTGGAGGAATAACATTGAGCTTGCACGCAAAAAAGTAAATCGAGGACCAGCTAAAGACTTAATAAACACATCAGTTAACCTATCCTTCGTCAAAATGAAATGAACCTGCAACTTCTTCTTAGCCACCTTATCACGCACAAAGTGATAATCAATCTCAACATGTTTCGTCCGGGCATGAAAGACCAGGTTAGCACATAGGTAAGTAACCCCTAAATTATCACACCAAAGAGTTGGAGGCACAAAATAGCCAAGACCAAGCTCACGAAGCAAAGAAACAAGCCACGTCACTTCAGCAAACACGTCGGCCAAAGCCTTGTACTCAGCCTCAGTCGAAGACCAAGCCACGGTGCGCTGCTTGAGACAAGTCCAAGAGATAAGATTATCACCAAAGAAAACAGCAAACCCACTCGTGGACTTTCGGTCAGCAGGATCACCAGCCCAATCCGAGTTAGAAAAAGCGTGAATTGCAACAGAGTCAAACTCAGCGTCACCGGCGATCCTCTTATCAGTGGAGCAACCAGCGAGCGAAACTCCAAACGGAGGTCACGAAACACATACAGGCTTTGATCATCAAGGGACATCGGACAGCCGGCCAACGCGAGGTGTTCGATCAATACCTGTGCGCGACCTAGGTAATCTGAAACTGATGCGTCACCCTGCCTCAACCCCTGCAACTAGCCGAGAAGGCGAAGAGCACTGGCACAAGTTATAAACGCCAGTGCCTGCTCAATCGAGATCCATAGCTACCGTGTCGTCGTACGTCTAACCGCCAGGTGCATGGTTTCTTCGGACAGCGAGGAGATAAGGAGGGATAACATCGCCTGGTCTTGGCGGAGCCAGGCAGTACGAGCACTGGCAAAACGTGACAAAGCCTCCACCGACGCAGCAGCAGTTGCCAAAACACCAGCAGCAGGGGCCTCCACCGGCGAGTTAGTCGGACATTCCAACGTGCCATCAACAAACCAAAGCAAACCTTGTCCACGTAAGAACGAAACTAATTGCGTACGCCAAAAAGGTAATTGCGGGAGCTTAACTTAATGGATACAAAATGGTGAGCGGAAGACAGGGAGTTATTGGGTTGCAACAGCGAGGATTTGGCAGCCTCGGAAACAATCCGTTCGGAGGATTCTCCAATAGAGCCGTCATTAGAGTCGATGGTTGCCATGACCGGAAGCTGGAAACTATGATACCAGATGAGGATTGAATGTTTGTGATTAACATTAACGTAGAGTTGTACAGGAGTAATATAAGGATACAGAAAGAGTCCTAGACAACTACAACTACTAGACTTCTAACAATATCAAAGTCGTTAAAAAGTTCATTATTTTAGCAGAAAACTTAATTCCATCAATCTTGGTGGTTGAAAATTTTGATCACTTTTTCAAATTATTATTATTATTATTATTATTTTTTAAAATTCTACTTCTTTTATATATACTCTTTGATAATATATACAAAATAGCACACTTTAGCTCATATTTATTTATTAAGTTTTGGATTGTCCCCCTTTTTTTTTTTTGCATAATTGATTAGATTTTAATTGAAAGAGCCTTATATATGATTTGAATGATTTTGATGTGTTTTGATAGTCTTGACAATATAGACAAATTAGTGTACAAAACAAAAATGTGCTATATTGTATTTCTCATCCAAAAGAATGTGCTTGGTATTTTGATCATAACTTGATTATAAAGGTTGAATTGAGGTGATTCTAGTAGAATTAGAAAGTCAAATCATCAAATGGCTACAACAAATATGAATACCCTAAAGACTAATTCTAACGTCATTAGCTAGGGTTAAAATCAACTGGGAAGTCAAAGTTGCGCTACAAAATACTCTTGACACACCAAGAATCCTTTTCACTGCAACAAGAGTTGATAGAATGGTTGGGATATTCTCTTGTAGAGACTCAACACGGTGAGATAGTCTAGATTTGTAATTTTATTGTCGCAAGACACAACGAAAAAGTATATTTTTTTCATTATTTTGCCTCCTATAAATTTATATAAATCTCCCATTTTGTCTCCTATAAATTTATATCAATCTCCCATTTAAGAACCCTAGTAGCTAACCTCCATCCCTTTCTCTGTAGAATTCCAATTTCCTCTTCTAAAATATAGCCATCAAGAGAGCTTCCTTGGTAGCTTGAGAATAGTTTAGATCTATTTTGTAATAATAAGACGAAAATGCAAGATTTCAAGTTTAATTATAAGATCGAGAAAAAAGCATTGAACAATTCTTTCTCTTCTTTTCTCAACTTTGTCTTGATTAAATCTTGCATTTATTTATTTATTTCTTTATTTGTTTGTAATGAAGATGTTTATATTCTTAATGTATTTACAATTGGACTATGAATTGTGTTTATTTGTCGATGTTGGTGTTTGTTCCTTTATATGTATTAATTTGTTAGTTTAGTTCCTACAGTTTGTTGTGTGCGATATATATATATACTAGTTTTATAAGCGCACTGCGCGAATGGGTTAATGCCCAATGTTTATATTTAAATAAATATTTGAAAGTATATCAATGCAAGATTATATAGGAGAAGTTTATACATGGGTAATTGAATGTCGAATTATTTTATTTAAATATCTAACTCAAAGTATATGAATCCAAGAGAATATAGAAAATTTATTATAATTATTACTAAAATAAATGTTTGCAACCTTGTAAAATCGATAGTCAAAATATTTGGTCTAAAAATGATAGTCTAAATAAATACTACTTTTAATTTGAATTTTTCTAAGTGTTCTTAATTCTCTTTTGAGTAACATTGTCATTGTCTTCATCTTTATTATTTGTTCTCTTCCTTATTGTTGGTAGTGTGTTATTTGCAATTCGGATATTGTTGGTAGCATAGATGACAATGTCATGCAATGAGATTATGATATAGGAGCTATGGACTTTCCTTTAGGTGTTCTGCTTGGGGTTCATTTGGTTCAACAATTATTGTTAAATGAGTTATTGTGGATAAATCCCTAGTTTAAGAAAAAAGATTAAATTAATTAATAAAAATTTGAAAATTTAAAATATTATGTATTCCAAAGATATTAAAATATAGTTTCTCGCTTCAATTTGCTTGGTAATGGGTTATTTGAGTACTTTCATTGTCAACAAATCCCCCAAGTAGTTAATATGATTGGTTTCAAACTATTCTTTTTTATTTCTTTTCATGGTATTAAAGAAATACATATGTATCATTTTTTTGTATAACTACTAATTTATTTAATTCAATAAGAGTAAAATAGAGTGATTCTGCTTCAATTTGTTGGGTTATTATTTGAGTACTCTCTTTGTCAACCAATCTCCAAGTAGTTAATATAATTAGCTTCAAATTATTTTAAAATTTTTTTTCATAGTATTAATAAAATACTTGATAAATAAATATATAACATTATTTTGTACTATAACTTTGATATTTAATTACAAGATATTGTAAAAATAAGATAATAGACAATGCAATGAATATCAATTGATAAATTTGAATGTAAAGAATCTTTGCATGAGAGAAAATAAAGGTATTGTAGACACATAATTCTAAATTAAAGGTATTGTAGACACATAATTCTAAATTAAAGAAATACATATGTATCATTTTTTTGTTGTAGCTACTAATTTATTTAATTTAATAAGAGTAAAATAGAGTGAGAAACTTAATTATATCAAATTTGATTGAGATGAGGTCAAACCTAAGACCTTTCTTATAAAAATTAATGGGGTAAGTTAAAAGTTAACGGAATATTAACGGAGAAGAGAATATTTAACGGAAAACTTAACGGATAATCATAAAAGTAAGGTTAAATTAGGTAATCTCTATTAATAATATTAATCTGAATTATCTTAACCATCTATTTGATTAAATAATTAATCTGAACCATCCATTTGATTAAATAATTTGACCGCCATTTTTTCTACCCATTTTAGGCCTAACTCTCTTTGGCTCTTATTAGTATAGTAGAAATGAATATCAATTGATAAATTTGGATATAAAGAATCTTTGCATGAGAGAAAATAAAGACAATATAACTAATGAAATTATTTTTCTTATTTAATTTAATTTTTTGATAATGAATAATTTTTTCGAATAAAGGTATTGTAGACACATAATTCTAAATTAAAGAAATACATATGTATCATTTTTTGTTGTAGCTACTAATTTATTTAATTTAATAAGAGTAAAATAGAGTGAGAAACTTAATTATATCAAATTTGATTGAGATGAGGTTCAAACCTAAGACCTTTCTTATAAAAATTAATGGGTAAGTTAAAANAATTTATTTAATTTAATAAGAGTAAAATAGAGTGAGAAACTTAATTATGTCAAATTTGATTGAGATGAGGTTCAAACCTAAGACCTTTCTTATAAAAATTAATGGGTAAGTTAAAAGTTAACGGAATATTAACGGAGAAGAGAATATTTAACGGAAAACTTAACGGATAATCATAAAAGTAAGGTTAAATTAGGTAATCTCTATTAATAATTTAATAATGAATTATCTTAACCATCTATTTGATTAAATAATTAATCTGAACCATCCATTTGATTAAATAATTTGACCGCCATTTTTTCTACCCATTTTAGGCCTAACCCTCTTTGGCTCTTATTAGTATAGTAGATATATATATATATATATATATATATATAGGGTCATAATCAGGTGTGGCCGTGCCTTCCCGTGCGGTCGGTGCGGTTTACACCACTCAATGTTAAGAAATGTATCACTCAATGTTAAGAAAATACACCACACAAATATGCACTATTAGGTACACATCACCAAAAACAAACCACTACGCATAAAAAAATACACCACACACTGTTAGGAAATGCACAATTAGAAACAGGGGAGTTATAAGGTGTTTTTATGCATTTTCATTGTGGTGCATTTCCTAACATTGAGTGGTGCATTTCTTAACATTGAGTGGTGTAAATCGCACGACTACACGNAACAGGGGAGTTATAAGGTGTTTTTATGCATTTTCATTGTGGTGCATTTCCTAACATTGAGTGGTGCATTTCTTAACATTGAGTGGTGTAAATCGCACGACTACACGGGAAGGCGCGGCCACATTTGAACATATATATATATATATATATATATATATATAGGTTCCGAATCAGGTGATGATCTATCATTAGGTGAGGACCATGTGTACTAATACAGATCATCCATTTGGAGTGATCTAACGGATATGAGTGCAACTGTACAACAAAATGGGAGGGATGCACAACAATCACACTATGAATGCACAATAAACTGTGACCGAATGCACAACAAATTGAGAACGAATGCACAATAAACTGAGCGCGAAAAATTAAATACATTACAAAAAATTAATCACAACCATTGAATTGTTTAAATCAAAGTATCATATAAGTCCACACGGTCCTCACCTAACTCTAGGCCCTCATTTGATGCTTAATCAAAATCTATGAATTAAAAAAAGTGTATTAATTTTCTTTATTTGTTTCTTAAACAATTAAATGTTTTTGGCTTTTAGGACACTCGAAGAGAGTGGCTCATAATATACATGCAAATTATTGTGTGGATCATAACAAAAGTAAATTCTTAATATACTAAAAGTAAAGTTTTATGCAGTTTTGGTCCTACGACTAATGACACTAACATTTTGATTTCATAAATTTCAAAACTTGCATATTTGGCCCATGAGTATCGATTTCTTAGCAAAAATAGTCATTCCGACGAACTTTCAATCAAATTTTCACCGATATTTTTTTCTCCTTTTTTCACAGGGATATAATGATCTTTTCATTTACCTAAACTAATAATGACCTTTTTTCAAAAAAAAACTAATAATGACCTAAATTTATATGTACGCTTTTTTTTTTTTTTGAATATTCATCTTCCTCAATAGATTCATCTAGATCTTCATCTTCTTCCGTCCTCTCTTCATTTTTCAAGTCTTGAACATTAATTTCATCTTGTCATCTTCTTCTCTAAATAATCAATTTCTTCTCAATACTGTAGTCTGCAATATAATTCGATTTAAACACATTGCATTATAAATTAAAGTAATGGAACACTTTATGTGAAACCCATACTTACAGTGCATAACTACTTCAGAATATACTTTATATAAACAGGGCCGGTCCAAAGGTTTTATAGGTCCCTGGGCGAAATTAAAAAAAGGGCCCCGAAGAATATGTTTCCGGATGATCAATTTGTTTACTTTTTTTTTTTTTTTTCACTTCCAGATGAATGTTTTTTATGAAACATTGTATAAAAAAAATTATTATAAAATCAATCTTAACAAAAAAAAAGAACAAAAGCATCTGGCACTTATATGAATCAATCAATCGAAAATCTTTAAGTGTTTGAGTGGTTGGTGTGTGTAGGTGCGTCCGCCGACCCTTATACTCCTGGGTGGCTGGGCGGCGTGAGCGGTGGGTGTGCGATGTCTCTTTCAGCCTTTGTGAGTTCAATTCTCGACTTCCAGAAACAATTAACCCTATTTTTTAGAAATATATAATAAGTAATATTATATATATATATATATATATATATATATATATATATATATATATATATATATATATATATATATATAATACTCCGTATATCTTATGGCTTATGGGCTTCCTATAGAGATGGGCCCTGGGCAGGTGCCCACCCTGAACCCCCCTCAGGGCCGGCCCTGTATATAAACACAATGCATTAAGGCACCATACCAACATTACTAAAATCACAAAAGCACAGTATGAACACCGCTAACATCACAAAAGCACCATTCGGACTCACACATGTATAAACTACACATATAGACACAAATATAGTTAAAATTAACAGTTTAAACATAAAAATAAAAAATAAAAAAAATTGCTGCATTGCAGAATATTCGAATTACTTATCAAATTATGCGAACCAATTCTTCTCTTTTCACTTTAGAGAACTTGAATATTATGATTTATGAGCCTTTCTCAAACTACTTGAAATAACTTCAACACCATCAAATCCCATACAAAGATGAATAATGTGGTTACTTGGGTGAATTTAAAATTCGTTGAATGTCAGGGTTTATTGGCATGCAGAGTAAAATAGGTAAAGAGAGAGAAGGGGAGTGAAAGTGTGCGCGTAATCTGAGTTTAAGTTTATCATTATTTTATTATAACTATTATTATTTAGGTCATTAGTTTAGGTAAATGGAAAGACCATTACCCTTGTAAAAAAGGAGAAAAAAAAACTCTTGTGAAAAATTGAAGGAGAGTTCGCCGGAAGGACTATTTTTGTTAAGAAATCAATACTCGTGGACGAATTATGTAAATTTTGAAAGTTGTGGATTCACATTGTTAGTGTCATAATAGTCGTAGAACCAAAACTGCAAAAACACTAATTAAAAGTACATTATTCGTGTATTGAATGTACATTGTACAAAATAAGAGTTAATACCCAAATTTGTCCTCAACTATAGTGGATTTTCTCAATTTCATCCTAAACGACTAGTGTCACAATGTAGTTTCAGACTTTTGTGTTATCGCTCAATAATGTCGTCCTATATTTATTAATCCGTCAAAAGGGTGTTAAGTATAGAGATAATTTAGTAATTTCAAATTTACATCTTCTTGGTCTCCAATTTACTCGAATGTAGTTCCAGACTTTTAAAACAACATCTATGTTTTTCTACCTTCCTTCAATGCACAAGAGTTTTTTCTCAAAATGGTCCCTCGACTATTGCTCATTCTCAATTTTGCATTTCGACTTTCAATTGCACCTAATGTGATCCTTCGACTTTCAAAAACTCACCCAATTTGGTCCTCCGTTACATATTCCGTCAAATCAGTGTTAAAATGGAGGGTATTTTCGTCCATTTACCTATTGTTAGCCTAATAAACATTGAGAAATAGTTGAGGGACCATTTTGAGAATAGTCAAGGGACCATTTTGGGAAAAACTATTTTATTTATTTCATTTTTGTTTATTTTCATTTTTTAGACTCTACAAAATTAGAATTTCTATACAGTTTTTTCTTACAAATATAAATAGTTAAAATCGCGCAATCCAACCTAAAATTTTTAACTTTCTTTACAGACTTTTCCTCTAAATATACAAACTATTCCTATGAAGTTTTACAATAAATTCCGTAAATTTCATAAATACTCATATACTTTTTTTTATTCTTTTATTTTTTTTTTATGTCCATAGACAATCAATCACTATGTATCACATTAAATATTACTTTTACCATTGAAAATAATTTTTTTTTTCAAGTGTAGACACCCAAAGAGTGTAAAATGTAGGGAAAATATTGGACCGAAAGGTAAATTTTTCTAGTAAACTTCTCAGGTGAGCCGAAAAGTAAAATCTCGTCAATGTTTCCTGTAATATTTTATGTATTTGATTTCAAAGTAATTATTAAATTTTATATTAATTTACATTATTTAAGATATTGTATGACATCTTTTATATGTTTTCCTCTTCTTATTTTTTTATTAATTATTAATTATTAAGGCAAGTATAATTTATTTTGTAATGTGGACACATTAATTTTAATAATTTTGATTTAATTAAATTATACCTTAATTATAAAAATCCTACCTAATAATTTTAGTATATTACACGGGACACAATAATTATTATAAATAATGTTTAATAATTGTCAATTTGTATTCAACAATAAAATTTATAGTTAATTTTTAAGTCAATCATAAAATCTTTTGTGATGTGGGCACATTATTTTTAATTATTTGAGTTTAATAATATTATATTTTATTTATAAAAAAATCGAAAGTAATATATTTAGTACTACGAATGTGACTAAGAATTATTTTAATCAGTGCTTAAAAAATGAGTATTTATAAAATTTACGAAACTTATTGTAAATCTGCATAGGAATAGTTTGTATATTTAGATAGAAGGAAAAAGTCTGTAAAAAAGTTAAAAATTTTTAGGATGGATTGCACGATTTTAACTATTTATATTTGTAAGAAAAAATTGTATAGAAATTCCAATTTTATAGGGTCTAAAAAATGAAAATAAACAAAAATGAAATAAATAAAATAGTTTTTCCCAAAATGGTCCCTTGACTATTCTCAAAATGGTCCCTCAACTATTTCTCAATGTTTATTAGGCTAACAATAGGTAAATGAACGAAAATGCCCTCCATTTTAACACTGATTTGACGGAATATGTAACGGATGACCAAATTGGGTGAGTTTTTGAAAGTCGAGGGACCACATTAGGTACAATTGAAAGTCGAAATGCAAAATTGAGAATGAGCAATAGTCGAGGGACCATTTTGGGAAAAAACTCAATGCACAACTATAACATCACTATACTTAAATAACTTAAAAAGCAGATAAATCACATTAGGTTAGTCCATTTAGAACCAAATAGGGTATTTGTAGCCAAGAACTTTACATATTGTTGGGGGGAAATATTAACAAATTCATATTTCATGCATATAATATACCGTTACAACAAAACGAAAAATTTAGAAAACATAAAACCGAAATTCGGAAATTAAAAGAAGTTAGAGAGCTTACATGGAGGAATTCGAGTTGGTCTTCGAGGTTTTCGAGGGCGGTTCGGATGGCGTTTAGGCTCTTAGCTTCACGAATTGCAGCCGAGTAATCCTCATGGCCAACTCGGAACTCCTTCACAAAGACGAACCCGGAAGCCTTGTTTCCGTCGTTCCTAAATATTGAAATCGGTGAGGAAAATGATGAAATGCGAGGAGAGAATTCACAGCTGATGAAACAACAAGGAGTTCGAATCGATTCGTGCCCAATTCCTAGAGAGTGAAAGAGAGAATTCGCAAGGCGGTGGAGTAAATTGGAGATCAAGAAGATGTAAAATTGAAATTACTAAATTATTCATGTACTTAACACCATTTTGACCGATTAACAAACGGAAGACAATATTGAGGGATAACATAGAAGTTTGGACTACATTATGACATCAAAGTTGTTTAGGACGAAATTGAGAAAAACCACTATAGTCGTGGACAATTTTAGGCATTAACTCTACAAAATAATGTATTTTCAGTACTCAAATAATGTACATTTTTAATATACATATTAAAAGTATATTATTTGTGTACTAGATATACATTATTTGATAATATGGTCTACACAACTGTGTGGACCATGATCGACACAATAATGATGGTAATATACAACTAACTTTGGGCCGCATGGAGACATGAATCTAATAAAAAGAAAAAAAGGTAAAACCAATTTAGATCCATTTAATGGGGAACCAATTGAGTCGAGGCCACTTCTCATTTGAAGCCCAATATAAAATATAATAAAATAAATAGCAAAAGTAATTTAGATTTAAAAAAAAAATCAATCTAGTCAGAAATTTCGCTGTAAATAAATTTAACATTTTGTTGGTCGTTAAACTTTAAAGTAATAAGGTTCAAATTGGTCACTGAACGCTGAAAGTGTAATTAGGCCACTGAACCAAAGAAAAAAAATACAATTAGGCCACTGGACACTCCAAATGTATGCAATATCATCTGATAGCAGGTTACTATCCATTTCATCAGGTTACTTGTTTACGTAGACTGTGAGTTGGCATTTTAAAATGATTTTTTTAATAAACTATTAAAATAAAAATTTAAAAAAAAAAAAAAAAAACACATTGGTGGCCACCCCCTTCCCGCAAATTATATGGTGGACCATGGTTCACAATGCATTGTGGACCATGATCATAGTTGATACTGCAGTTGTGTTGAACGGATACTACAGTTGTGTTAAAAAGATACTGCAGTTGTGTTGAAAGGAAACTGCAGTTGCACATAACAGAGGCCATTTCTCTGTTCAACACAACTGCAGTATCCTTTCAACACAACTGCAGTATCAATTCAACACAACTGCAGTATCAACCATGATCCATGGTCCACAGTATAACGACTGCCCCCTTCCCCCCTTAATAATACCCTAGTCGCCTTGATAGGAAACGGATGAATCAAATTTAATTAATTAATTAATTAATTAATTAATTAATTTATTAGTATTACTATTATTATTATTATTATTATTATTATTATTATTATTATTATTATTATTATTATTATTATTATTATTATTATTTACGAAAAGTCAATTTCTTCAAAACAACGGAAATCTTCTTCAGGTTACTTGCTTACGTAGACAGTGGGTTGGAATTTTAAAATAATTTTTAATAATAAACTATTAAAATAAAAAATTAAAAAAAAAACACATCGGTGGCCACCCCTTCCCCCTTCAATTAATATAATCAAAATATCACACTTCAATTTAAAAAAAAAAAAAAAAAGGCTAGAATTAAAAGTAGAAATTTTTTTATTTATAATATCATAAATTACATAATTTACAAATTATTTTAATCTTAATTTTTATAAACAATCAACTCTTAGGAAGTGTTTGGAAACCCGAATTCCTGGTTTCTAGTGTTTGGATGCGTCTGAAAAATGCCGTTGAGAAGGGAAAATATGGTCATTTTTCACTGCACTCATCAAAACAAGGTTTTCAGTGGAAACCAATGCTGTTTTTTTTTTTAAAAAAAATAAAATTAATATTATTATAAATAATTTTATATTTTGAATAAAATAATTAAAATGTTTAATTATACAATTCTACTCATTTTCCAGAAAATGAACCAAACGTAGCAAAACAATTTTACAGAATGCAACCAAACACTAAAAATGAAACTATTTTATGAAAAATGACTCATTTTCCATAAAACACTTTTCAGAAGTCATTTTTCAACTTTCCAACTTACCCTTAATATAAATTGTTAAAATTCTATCTCAAATTTAAACGACCACAAGCCATCAAAATAACTCATACTTTAATCAAGATTTAACCTTTTCATTATAATACTTATTAATCAGAACGGGTCAATAAAAAAATCAATATAATATCTTCTTTAATCTATTTTGATGGACTTAAAAATGATCCTATAATCACTACCGTGCCCCCTATAAAGATGCATAGCTACTAAAAATTTGACATGGTAGAAAAATGGGTGTCGTCCCAATGAATGGAATGCATGAAAATGCTAAAGAACATTGCAAACAGTGTCAATCGCAACCTCGTATCATGGGTTACTATGGAGTATATGGACACAAACTATTGATCATTGGTTGTATATACATAATTTTAGATCTTATTACCGGATTTTGTATTATTTATTTATTTATTATAATTTTATTTTTCTCTAGTTTGATGCAAGGCAAAATGCATTCGTCCAGTAGTACTAGGTATGTAGGCAATGGACCACCTATTTTACTTCAATTAATTACTTCATATTATTTATTTATTCATTTATTTTTAAAAAAGTATATTTAACATGAATTATAGGATAACAATGAATGTAGTTCATGTGTTATAGGTGTAATAACATTTAGTTCTCAAATTATTAGTAAAATAGGAAATATTTTTGTCCATTAATTAAGTTGTGGAGTTGAAGTGCAATTTGAAAGAGAAAAAGAAATAGAAGAATATGATATTTCTAGCTCTAGTGGTAAGGAATTTTATCAAAAAAATATCCCACAAAAAAAATAGTCACCATAAATTATGAATTTGGTCAAAAAATCCAAAGGTGCTTAAGGATTACTAGGAACACGCAAAGTTTCTAGGAATTTAGAAAGTACCTAGAAAGAAAGTAGATAATTTGAGCTCATTTTTGGATAGTTGCACCCGTTTATATTATGAGCTAGAGAATCTTTTTAGTAAACTCCATAAAATATTGAAATGTATTTATACCGTATTAGTGCAAACTCATTGTATAATTTTTCAATGTGAGGCAAAAGTTATTTACTTTTCAAAACTCAATTTTACCAACTTCATGAGTATATTTTAAGAATAAGTTTTTCAGTTATCCATTATTCATTTTGAGCCTATTAATATACAAAATTCATTTTCTCAAATTAAAAAAAAAATTAAATATACTTTGACGCCATCCAAATTAAAAATGAACCTCACTCAAATTATTACCTCAAAATGGTCATCAAATTCCCATCTTACTAATCTTTTCCAACATTAATCAACTATATATGATTTTTGAAGAATAATAATACATTTTAACATACTTAATAATTGAAGGATTGAAAGCGTCACATCACTAAACACGATGACACTCATCATTTAAAAGCTAAATTTAACTATTGCCATGTAACTTGAGAACCAAAAGTGCAATCCTCCTTTTTATTTTGATGAGATATTCAAAATTATAATTTGACCCATGCTCATGGTTGTAGTCTAAAATGTATATATTATCAACATATTCTAAGTGAAGGGGTTTGAGTCATGGTCCAAGTCTCCAAGGTAATTTGTTTTAATTTTTTTTGGGGGGTTTAGACCATAGCGACTAGCGAGTGATGAGTGGCTTAGCTAGCACCTGTAGGGCTATGGAAGAGGGGGACGACAATAGGTTTGGTGGTGGGAGCTTGGGATAGTGTTTAGCAATGTGGCGGCTTGGCAAGTAGGTGGGACACGTGTTTGGCTTGAAATCTCCAAACATCTAATTGTAAACTTATAAGCCTATGTTTTATGAGGGTGATTAAGAAATTAGGTTTATTGTGCACCAAATAATTTTACTTGAGAGAAATTGTATCTTTTTTGTTATTGAGTTGTGCACGGTTAGTGATTTTGGTCCTTATTGGTAATTTTATTGTAATGTTGCCTTATTAGTTTTTGTTATTACAGTTTTTTTTTTTTTAAATCCTTTGTCTGTGTCTCTAGTTTATTTTTATTAACCATTCTCTAAACTAGTTTAAGTTGATTACAATTTAAAGATAGTGCTAGAAAGAGGCAAGAAACACGAGGCTAATTAATGCAAGCATATATAAAATGTTAAGGCAAATTATTAAAAATACGATATAAAAAATTTAGCTATAAAATTATGACACTTAAAAATAATATTTATAAAAATATACAATAAAAAATTGTGTCACACGATTCTCTGTTCTTGTAAAATCGTGAAGGGACTAAATATAGGAAAGAGAATGTATTCCCGTAGTGCTCCAACCCATTGTCATTGTTGTGCATAATTTGAGAATGAACTTAAAATATAATTTTAAAAAATTGATTAATACATTATCAAATTAAGGAGATAATTGCTACTTGGTACGTGGTTACTGGAGCTGTGTTTGGTAGGATGAAATGGAATTTTCTGTTGGCCCATTGATTGGGTCGTACGTAGCGTGCATTGTAAACCCAAACATATCTTATCAAGAAAGTAAAGCAAACAAATATTTTATTACTAAACCATAGTACTACAATATACTAATTAATAATTGTCCTGCTTTCTAGATGGAATGAAAATGTTGTTTTACTATATAATTGAATGAGTCTAATCCAAGAATCCATTATACTCAAATCCTATATTCACATTCAGTTTCAACTCCACTAAATGATATTTGTTGGTGGAAAGGGAAATAATCTTTTGTCAAAATTTTGATTATTTAAAATACTTTAAATATAAATATCTGACATGTATTAAAAAATAATTTATTTTTTTTCTTATGTGATATCTCGAGTTCAATTTATCTTTACAATATTTTATTAATATTATAAAGTCCTCCAGAAAATGTGGGTAGCTCCTCTTTCCCACGACAATATTATGCTTTTGGTTTGCACATGGGAATCGAAATCGGAATAGGTATCAAATACTTGGTAAGGGTAATGAATTTTGGTGAAAGTATTTTGCATGTTTGGTAGTAGGGTGAAATGAGAATGATTATTAATAGTTAGGGAAAAAAGAATGGAAGGGAATGAAACCCTTATTTAATAAGGGTATGTGTTTTTCAATTTATTGGTATTCCAAATCCGTAGTAGTATTCTAAAAACCTGTCAACTAAACAATAACAATCACTTTGATACTCATACCTTATACCAAAACTCGTCAACCAAACACACCCTAAATGTGGACTTAATCAAGTTCTTGTACTTATGAATGGATCTAGCTCCAGGTTTAAATCCATTATTGAAAATTAAAGCAAAATTAGATAAAAGCGTTAAAGAAAAAACATGGACAAAAAGAAAACAGTCAAATTAGAATTTTTTTAGTACTCTGACCCATCATTTGGATGAGTTACTATATGCCACTTAATCACAAAGTCATTGACATTAAACTAGACATTTAATTTAATTATAATAGTGAATTCATGTCACTCCTGATTATGCGTCAAGGCCAGGTGACTGTGCTATCACCACAGTCATTAGTTCCATGTTAAATTTTGTATTGTTCTATTCACTAATATCAAAAGTAAAAGTAAATGTGACATTGAAACTCTCCTCAAAATGGGTTGTCAACTGGGTAGACTATGATTCTCATATTTAAAAATCACGAATTCGATTCTTGTCAACTTTTTCTTAGTTGAGCATGTCGTACGAGATTTTCATATTGCAGTTTATCTCTCACGTGTGATTTGTGTAATTTGTAGATTATTATACAATAGTATGGTTTACTCGATGTACACTAAAAAATGACATTGAAACTTTGAACTTTTAAAGACATTGAATACGTATGTGACCATTTAAATATGCCACATAAGGGTCCTCAAATATAATGCAGCCTTGGTATATAATTAGGGGTGGCATTAATTTAATATTGTAATTAGTTAAGAGACTAATTTAAGCATTTTTAATTTACAATTAACCTTTAAAAATAAATTGCTTACATAGAGTTAATGCAAACTCGACTTCATTCTCAAAGTTAAGGAGTTCTTCCGAAATCTATTGTTTAACTTGTTCACAAAAATCAAATTTAAAAACTTATTTAGAGTGAATCAAATTTCTTTTATTTGAACCATATTAAATAAAATTTGATTGTGCCAAGGTAGTTGTTGACTAGGTCATGCAGTTCATTTACACCCTCACTCTATTCATCTTAAACAACAAGAAGTATTCAGTTAAATTTAAAAAAAAAAAAAAAACTTTGTTTTGAAAGATTCTGAAGAAATAATCGTTCAAAGGACAAAATTAAATTAAACTAAATTACATTACTATTTGATGTATCATGACACGTCAACAGTTAGGTTGGTTGGTATATCTATCTATGATTGTGAAAGGAGAATTATTTACGCATTAATAATTACACTTATAGTTTTGCAATAAAAGGTAGTTTAACAGTTAGCTTAGTAAAGTAACAGTTTCACTTTTCAACTCACTACGTAACGGAAAGTTCAAATTCAGTGCATTACTTCTTAAGTTCTTATCAAAACACATTTGACTTTATTTGTTTCTAAAATTAGTTGATATTTGATAATAATAATAATAATAATAATAATATAAATAATAATAATAATAATAATATTAACAATTAAAAAAAAAGAATTTTCACTTCTTGTTCATCAATGTTGAGGGAATAATATATCAAATATAAATGTGTAGTTTAATTATATATTTTTGAGTTAAAGCAGAACATATCCTTCAATTTAGTAATAGAGTAAAAACCTAATCCAAGCAAAAGGTGTCAATGCGAAATGTGTGGCTTTGAACCCTCGTGTTGTATGTGGTGGCACATGTGAGGGTGTGTTGAACATATTATATATAAACTATATATATAATATATATAAATGTGTATAGTAGTCCAACTATCAAATTAAGTTTTTAGTTGAGACGGAACATATCTTTCAATTTTTGAGTGCATTTATTACATAAAAGACCAAAAGAGAATAAAATTTTAAGTAAATTATTTAAATTAGGTTTTTAATTGAGACGAAACATATTCTTCAATTTTTAAGTGCATGTATTATGTAGTATATCACTATTTCTTAAAAGACCAAAAGCTAATAAATTTTTTAGTAAATTATTTAAATTTGTTTCAATTAAAATATTTGAAATTAATATAAAATTGTCATTATACTTGAACAACCAAAAATGAATTAATTGTATTATTAAGACATTGTAACTATTCAAGTTGTGCTTATGTATATATTCGTCCACAATAAATCCCATTAGTAAATATAATAATATCCATGAATTATTTTTATTTTTAATATCTAAATCATAGTGACATTCTCATTTTTTTTTGTCTTTAACCATCAATTTGACGCCAAAGACCTAGTAGTCGAGCGGCATAATTATGACTCTCTCAAATGAGACATCAGAGGTTTCTAACCGAATTGGCACTAATGTGGCACCAATGTGTTTGGTGTTGGGTACAATACAATCATGTATGATACTATGGAAACAAGCTAAGTGCTACCAGTATTCAGTAGAACGCAAATAGTTTTTATAATTGTGTTGGATACAAAAATATACTGAAGTCAATTGAGATCTTAAAAGTTGATTAATTCCATAATAATATAACTAGTAAAAAGATTAAAATAGTAAAAGTACTTGCACCATACAAAAGAGGAAGAAGGATTATGAGTTATGAGTGGGATGTATGACCAAGAGATGGGGACCCTCTCAAGTCTCTTCAAACAGACACAGACAAACCTCCCCTCTGGCCCCCTATGCCTCTAACTCTAATGCTTTCTTGTTGCATGCTAGAATTTGTACATTTTGTCAACAACCCAAAAATCCAACACATGATAGCCTGGTTTTATACCTCATCAAATAATTCTCACATGGAGGAGCACTAGAGTTAGCAAAAGAATTTTGTACAAATCCCAACCATAATCCCCTCGTTGCATTGTAGGCACCTCTAAATGAATGTGACAACTGGCTTAGCTTGAACCTTGAGGATCGATCCCTTGAGGTTTAATTAAGGATGGATGAGTTCTTTCCACTCAACCACGTCCTCGGGTAACGGGCTGAAGTTTATAGTCCAGTGACATAAATAGTTTATTATTATGAGTCTCGATTTTACCCATGTCTCATATATATTATATATATATATATATATATATATATATATATATATATATATATATATATATATATATATATATATATATATATATATATATATATATATACCAAGGAACCCAAGTCTTGATCTAGTTCAAATGACTAATTCATTTGGGGTAGGTAATATTTTATGTTTTATATATTCTTGATATGAAGTCTTTATATATATTGATCCAAAAATTAAAGTTGTGAAGGTAGAAGCTAAGTTGATGATGTAGGTAGGCAGCATGGAAATGGAGTCCAGAAGGCCATTCCATTCCCTTTCTGACTCAATTCATTCACTCCTGGGATTGAAGAATGACCTCAACGGCAACTGGCTTCATTCTGTTTGTAACATAATCAAAAGCCTTCCGCCGCCGCCGGATCAACGGCGGCCGTCAGATGAGGAAGGAGAACACACTGCAACTGCCATTTCAAAGATTCAGAGTATGTATAAATGTTTTGTATTATTATGTGCATAACAATTCTGATTTTTTTTTTTTTTTTTTTTTTTTTTTTGTGTAGTGGTCAAGTTGCAATAGTTTGTTTTGAATATATGTTCTTGTTCCCTAAATTCCGTTCAATTCTGGGTTTGATTCACAGATGAACTTGACAGCTTGACTGCAAAGATTCAGCTGCTAAATTTCCAGAGAAGACAGGTTCTCAATGAGCTTCTGGATTTGAAAGGTATGCTATTATAATGTTGATGAGTTAATTCCAGTAATACTTTCATTCACTATTGACATTTACTAATGTTTATCTCAAACTTTCAATTGGACCATAAATGATTCCTTAACTATTGATCTTTAATAATTTTGACTTTCAATTTGATCTGTCTTTCTGTTAAATATCTATTTAGTAAATATTAAATTTAATAATAATAATGTAAAATTTTGATTCTTCACATTTTTACTAATGATAAACTCAATGTATTAAGTTTATGAACGTAACTCAATTTGTTCATCTTAACAACAAACTAATTTTTTACATTATTACCTCAAATTTAATGTTTACTGAACAGATATATAAGTTGAGAATCAAATTTGGGACAAAATTAATAGTAAATGGATCAAATTAACTCTTTTAATGTTTTGTCAATTCAACACACACCAAACATTATCAACTTAAAAATAAATAAATTAAATTAAAATTGAACTTTAATCCTGAAAACCTTCCACTGCCAAATTTTTACAACCTAGTGGAGGAGGTAAATCGCGATACATGTCTTGATGAACCATAGACAAAAAACTTGCTTACCTAGGTTGAGATTTACCTTAACCTTATTTTTACACCACTGAACTATTCGGCTTATTGCCAAGGGCATTTAGACTTAACTTATAAGATATATATTGAAACTAAATTTTGTCGGTGAAAAGTATGTAACATTAAAAGAAACGTAATAACATTTTTGCAAAACTGGCTTTGTTGTTGATAAGGAATCTCAGAAGATATTGTACAACGCAAGTGTCGTATTCTTCTAAGGATAAAACTGTGCAAAATCTTTTAGAATTACGATACCGCAACAAAAATATCTAAATGTCTAATGCGTAGATACATTTGGCATTGAATTTGTGATGTAAAGATTGTGAATATTGACAGGAAATATTCGTGTGTTTTGTCGGGTGCGACCCATCGGAGAAGATATTAATGGCAGCCAAAAAAGGGTTGTAAATTGTGGTTCAAATCAGGTTCACGTCAATTTTGCTGAAAATAACTCTAAATTTTATACATTTGACAAAGTTTTCCAACCCACTTCATCACAAGGTACCCTTCTCTCCTTGTTTTATTTATTTACGTTTATGGGCCTACAATTGATGTTGGTTATACAATTTAATCCCTTTTTAATTTGTAAATTTCAATCCCTCAATTGTTATAAACATTGTCAATTTGGTCTCTTGATACTTAAACTTTTTTTTTTTTTGATAAACATTGTCAATTTGGTCTCTTAATACAATTTGTTCATCATTGAGTTCATCACAAGGGAATTTTAAACTTTTAGTCAGTTTAAAGTTCTACTCGGATTTTATAATTTTTTATTTTTAGAATTTCACACTGAACTTTCAATTTCCCTCCACAATTTAACTCATATACCCTATTAACATTAATTATTGAGGAACCAAATTGATGGTATTTGGAACAATTGAATAACTGAATTTTTAAAAATTGACAATGAAAGAACTAAATTGTATGAGTAACAACTAATGATAAAAAAAATGTGATTTTCTCTTTATTTTCAGCTATCATTATCTAGAGAAATTTATTTAACGTCTCTTTAATAAAATAAATTACTGTTTCCAATTTTTAAATAAAGTTTTTAAATATATAAAATTTATTTACTAACACTAAATATTATTAAAACTTAAATTATAAATAATTTTAGTCAACTTTTAAATTATTAATTTAAACAAAACTTGTTAGTTAAACATATAAAAAGTAAACTATTGAAAATTGTATTCGTTTTTATTAAATTAAAATTAGATTAGATTAATATCTATTTTCTGAAGTTAAAATATTGGTTAATTGTGCCACTTAACAGGTGAAGTATTTTCCGAAGTTGAACCAATTATCAAGTCCGCTTTAGATGGTTATAATGCGTGTATATTTGCTTATGGACAAACTGGCACTGGGAAGACTTTTACCATGGTAAAATGTATAAAATATTCTTTATACACACACACACACACACACACACACACACACACATATATATATATATACAATTTGTGAAATATACAGTATACATTAAATATTTTTTTTTTTGAAATTTTATAAGAATCATTCTATTTAGTAAAGTCACTTCCCTAATAACAAGAGGTATAGTTTCATCAAATACAATTTATGATGATGCGTAGGGCACCATTAGACATTGAGAATTTGAGACCCTTGCAAGGGGTGATTACAACTAAATTATTTTTTAATCCATTTGAACTAAATATTTATACAAAATTTCATAACACCAACCATATCTACTACTATTATTATTTTTCCTTTAAAAGAACAACAATACTTTAAAAAAAAAATATTTACAATACCAATTAATACCAATGTCTCTTATACCTGATACAACCAAAGAGGTTTGAGGGTTGTATTAGTGCAATTGGTCATTGCCCCACAATGTACACAATGCACTCTTTACAAATTTCAATGCTCATATGCTTTTAAATAAATCCAATGCAATTAACACCTTAAAACATTTCAATATTTTTATAAATAAAATAATAATCCTTTACAAAAAAAAAAAAATGTCACTACTTTCTATTCAATTTATAGCAATAAGCACAATGCCTTTTTTGGCATTGTAAAGTTTTCCATTATTTATTAGTGGCAAGTTTCCTTAAGTCAAAACTATATATTTATGTTCTAGCTAAAATAGTCTTCACGATGAAAACAATATTCATCACATTTATACTAAAATATTCTCACTAGATGTGCTTTCATAGTATTCTTCTAACTACAAAATCTTGAGTTAAGAAGTGTCAACTTGTAAACTAAGATTCTTTCAAGACACTTGTACTGGTACACAACCAAGATGTGTAAAATACACACATGCTCTCATTAACTATGCTTTTTTAGTTCCACTTAGCAAACTTGTGTTTTTTGAACATATACACAATAGGAGGGCAGTCAAGACTTGCCAGGAGTTGTACCCCGGGCAATACAGGCACTATTTGAGCAAGCAGCAGAGAGTAACCATACAGTTCTCTTCAAATTCAGCATGCTTGAAATATACATGGGTTATCTCAAAGATCTTCTCATCCCTCACAATTCTAGGGCAACAAATGACATACCACCTTGGTAAGTTATTCACAAAGCTGCTATGCTTCTTGGGAGAAAAGTTGTGGGTTAGAGGGAGGGTGGGTGGGTGGGGCAAACCTGGAGGTGTTGAGGGAAAAAGGCTAATGAGAGAATGCCTTAGACTTGTCTATTGAAAACTTGCAATTTAATAAAAATGGCACTTTTGGTCATACAGTCATGGGTATAATGGATACAATGGATTCGATCTCTCAATTGTTGGCGTGTCCAAAGAACACCGAAATGGTGTTTTTGATCCTCCAAATGAGTAATCCAGAGTAGAATTAGAGTGGTGATACAAGGTTAATGGCTAGTAGAAGAGTGTTTGGACAAGGAAGCTACAAATTATTAGTTTTTCTCCATACTTATTTGATACTTAGGCACCAAAACACCACTTTGCTGTCAACCAAGAGACCAAAAATAGAGGTGCCAACAATAGAAGGATGGAATCTGCTATACCCTTAGGGGCCGTTTGGTTCGGGTCATCTGAGATTACCTAGGTAATCTGAGTCTGGTAATGTTATATTACCTTGTTTGGTTCAAATTATGAGATTACCTGGTAATGTTATATTACCTCAAGGGGCCGTTTGGTTCAGGTCATCCGAGATTACCTAAGTAATCTCAGTCTGGTAATGTTATATTACCTTGTTTGTTTCAAGTTATGAGATTACCTGGTAATGTTATATTACCTCAAAGCTGATGTGGCGATAATGTTTCAAGGTAATGTGATTACCCCTGTTTCTTTAGGTAATCTAAGATTACCTTGATTATTCCAACTTTACCATTGTTAACTAATCTTTATATAACAACAACAACAACAACAACAACAACAACAACAACAACAACAACAACAACAATAATAATAATAATAATAATAATAATAATGTATACTAACACAATAACATATATAAAATAAATATATGTTTATATAATCAAATATACATGTGTGTATATTTATATATTTATTTTTTTAATATTAAGCATCAATACATTCATACATATAAATAAATAAAAATACACACAATAAAGGCACACAAATAAATATATATATATATATATATAAAAGGACATTATAGTAAATTGATCCATATAACCCTTAACCAAACAAAGTAATATTATATTCCACAATCCAAACCAAACACATCAGGTAATGTTACATTCCCAAAATCTTACATTACCTTCCTGGAGGTAATCCTATTACCTGGGGTAATCCAAGATTCCGTGAACCAAACGCCTCCCAAAGCTGATGTGGCGGTAATGTTTCAAGGTAATGTGATTATCCCCGTTTTTTTAGATAATCTTAGATTACCTTGAATTATTCCAACTTTACCCTTGTTAACTAATCCTTATATAATAATAATAATAATAATAATGATGATGATGATAACAACAACAACAACAACAATAATAATAATAATAATAATAACAACGCAATAACATATATAAAATAAATATATGTTTATATAATCAAATATACATGCGTGTATATTTATATATTTACTTTTTTAATATTAAGTATCAATACATTCATACATATAAATAAATAAATGCACACAATAAAGACACACACACACATATATATATATATTAAGGACATTATAGTAAATTGATCCATATACCCTAAAATATAACCCTTAACCAAACAAAGTAATATTATATTCCACAATCCAAACCAAACACATCAGGTAATGTTACATTCCCAAAATCTTACATTACCTTCCTGGAGGTAATCCTATTACCTGGGGTAATCCAAGATTCCGTGAACCAAACGCCTCCCAAAGCTGATGTGGCGGTAATGTTTCAAGGTAATGTGATTATCCCCGTTTTTTTAGATAATCTTAGATTACCTTGAATTATTCCAACTTTACCCTTGTTAACTAATCCTTATATAATAATAATAATAATAATAATGATGATGATGATAACAACAACAACAACAACAATAATAATAATAATAATAATAACAACGCAATAACATATATAAAATAAATATATGTTTATATAATCAAATATACATGCGTGTATATTTATATATTTACTTTTTTAATATTAAGTATCAATACATTCATACATATAAATAAATAAATGCACACAATAAAGACACACACACACATATATATATATATTAAGGACATTATAGTAAATTGATCCATATACCCTAAAATATAACCCTTAACCAAACAAAGTAATATTATATTCCACAATCCAAACCAAACACATCAGGTAATCTTACATTCCCAAAATCTCACATTACCTTCCTGAAGGTAATCCTATTACCTGGGGTAATCCAAGATTCCGTGAACCAAACGCCCCTTATTGAGCAATCAAAAGTGTCATTTTTCCTTTTAAAAAAACTCAAGACAATGCAAAAGAAACCCTGTCTCTCAGGAATGGCTTTGGCAGTGTGGAGGACAAGATGACTGGTGGGAGAAATTCCTAGATACACTTGTATATTGAACTCTGGCAATTTCGGAGTCCGAACAAAATGCAATATTTCAATCCATTAGTGTATGAAAATTGGGATTTGGGAAGAACAAGTCTAAATAGGAATTTCTCAACAAACATACCGTGCAGTTTCCACTCTGCATTTATTTGAGAATCTGTGACCTGGGTTGATAACAGCACAAAATATTGCATGTGCAGCCTTTCAATTCAAACACATCCAAGTGGAGACATTGAAATTGAAAGCCTGGTGAGCATCCAAGTAAATGACCTTAACCAAGCAATGAGATTGTATTCATTAGGCTGCCGTTTAAGATCCACTGCTTCCACAAATTCAAATCGAACTTCAAGCAGATCACACTGGTACTTAATTTGATAGGCATACCAAGATTAGTGAGATATAAATTCTACTAAATTTATCACTTACCATATCCATAATCTGCTCAATACAGCTTGATACGCATATCCATATCTTGCTCTGGTGCCACTGCCACTGAGCGGAGAAGGGAGACAAACAAACTGTGGATGATTGATCTTGGGGGAAGTGAACGAGTGCTAAAAACAAAGACATGGGGAAGAAGATTCGAAGAAGGAAAGGCAATTAACCTCTCTCTTTCTGCCCTAGGAGATGTCATCCATGCCCTCCAGACACGTCAGCGTCACATTCCTTACAGGTAAATAAAGTAAATACTAGTTAGATATATAATATTGCAATTAGAAATCTAAAATCTTTGTAATGTAACAAAGAAAAAGTCGAGAAGATATTCATAGAGGATAAATGATATGCTTGCATGTATTGGTTGAGAAGAAATAATGATCACAACTTTACTATAAAATCTAATGACTCCTAATCAAAGCTTTTATTCTTGACAGGAATAGCAAGTTGACACAAGTTCTTAAAGATTCCCTAGGTAATATGCATGATGCATCTCCATTGTAATGTATAAGTTGTTCATTACAGAACAAGAAAAAGGAATCAAAATGTGTTTTTCTATTTTTTGTTTTCAATGCATTTGGACTGCATCCAATACCTTATGATAAAACCATACACAAAACTGTTAGGCTATAGAAAGGAGGAAAAGAAGAGGCAGCATCTATGTTGTTAGATGCTAATAACCTCATGTCAACATGAACATTCTTTGAAAACTCTCATGGAATATCAGAAGAGAACATAGTAAAACAGAGAAACAAACAATTGATCATCTGTCAGACTCAGAAAAGGGAACAAATTGATTGAAATTGATTATCAGACATAGAAATAGATTGATGAATCACACAATGATGTCCAAATATATATCACAGCCTTGTAAAATAGACATAGAAGCAATATAAATATGGAACCCTTACATTACTAAAACCCTAAATTGCATATATAACTATATAAGCCCCTAGCTTACTCTAGGGATTATACATATCCTAGAATATGAACTACATTCCAGCAACCATCTACTTAAAAGATAATAAACAGTAAATACTGCTTAAGTACTACATACAGATTCAGTTACAAGAGTGACCAGAAAGATCAGTTCACTTCTACATTAACGTTTTCTGATAGCATAATATTCAGCATCCAAATAGCACATATAATCCTCCTGGATCTATTTTAGGTGAATAATTCTCTTCATGTCTATGGTCTAACTCTTCTCATTGCTTTTACCTTCTAATCTTCTTTGAAGAAAACCAATATAATGTGCTCTTTGCTAACGGAAATACTTTAGTACCAACCGACATCTAGGGAATAGTTTATTAGAAATAGGAATTAGCAATACAGCTAACACATATTCAAAATTCATATTCTCATTATTTCACACTTCATGCTAACAAGATTGTTCTTTTCCTTCATACCCAGGTGAAGATTCAAAAACACTAATGCTTGTCCATGTCAGTCCTAGAGAAGAAGATTTGTGTGAGACAATATGCTCTTTAAGTTTTGCAACACGAGTGAAAAGCATTCACCTAGGAAACAAGGAATCAACTGTAAGTAAATACAAAATGCTCAGTTTTTAAAATAACTATACAGGCTCTGGTTCTCAAATCAACTGATACATGGTCATACTTAAATCCCATTATATGACATCACCAATTCAAAACACATTTGACTGCACAAAAGGGTAGGGAAATCACTAAGTCTATGTAGCATTGTTCCAGGGCAAGAGGGTCATTAGTACCTATGCATAACATCATTGATTCACCGCTTTATGAATGGCAATAAGTCTCCTCATTTGAAAGTTAAGGATTTTTCTTTTTCAATGCAAGTGCCAGTAATCTTCTATAACATATCCAGACATTTCAATCCATCCTCTTCATTTTTCTTCAAAATACAAATGTTGTTTAAACCAATTGCTAAATTACTTCAATTCTTTTTAACTTCTTTAACTTTAATGCATATCTCTTAGCATTTTAATTTCACTGGCCTGTGAAATGGAATAGGATTGTGTTTGATAGTTGGCAACTTGCAAAACACTTTGTTGGATATTCATACTATACAAGGTCTATAGAACATTATTACTCATTTGATCTCAAAATAGAACAAGACATCAAATAAAGACTAGCTGGAAAAAAATCATACTTATAAGAAAATAGCATTTTAAGCAGAGTTACATGGGATCAACCACTTACTTGCAAACAGAAGTTATCCTAGATGTTTGCATAGTTTCATTACTTCAGTTGGGCATTGATCTTACACGCACATAGTTTGAAGCAGAATATCAATGATTGATGCATAAAAATGTATTGTGAACAGATTTTGGTGTCCAACATGGGCAGGATCTAGATTCTAACCCCATCTCATTTGGCCCATATGCAAAGAACTGCTTTTTGTAGCAAGAAAATTTCCCCAGTTCTTACAGCAATAGTGTGATGTGTCAAACTGCAGGAAGCAAGAGGTGCAAAAGAAATTGCAATGCATAGTTTGCAGCAGAAGATGATGCAAATTGAAGATGCACGCAATGACATTGGAGGAAAAATAAAAAATCTAAATGAAAAACTAGGAAACCTTTCAGGAATATCATCCTCTTCAAGTGAACTACTTAATGCCTCTGACACACTCAATGATGGGCCACAATCTGCCAGAGAAAATGTAAAGACAGCAGTGCCATCATCAAACTTACCAAGATTCATGAGGCCAACCATTTGCAGTAGAAAAAAATCTGGCAAAAATGCTGTAGAATATCAAGCTCCAAGAGTTAAGGCCTCAATTCCTCCAAGAAGTAGAAAAACATCATCTCATCATGCTGAGTCTGTAGCATTTCCAATACAAGGTGGATCAGTATGCACTTCAGAGAGCAGTATTTCAAGAACTAGCTGCTTTCTTGGTTTGAACAAGAAGTTCAGTGCAGAGAGTGAACCAGAATACAGCAAAGATGCATCTGATTCAGAGAACAAAACGGTTGTTCTTGCAGAACGAGAAGAGCAAGAAAGAGACTCTAAAAATCACAAGTTCAAATACAGCCATAGGGTTGAAGATCAGGTGAATAGAAGAATAAATAGCTTACATACATGGAACCACTCAAAGGTTGATAATTGGCTTCAGCTACATAAATATACACCAAACAATACAAGTTCCACTCATCGGAACAAAAAAGTTCTTGCAATACCCATTCCAGAGAAGAAAAGCAAGGGTAGAGGCAGAATTCCAAAAGAATCATGTGACGAAGAAGTTCAAGGTCAAAAGTTCAGAAGGCGAAATATTAAGCACCTTGAAGTAGCAGGAGTGGTTGATGCAAAGGTGGAAATGGAAACTACCTCTGATGCAAAGGTGGATGTGGAAACTGTCTCAGAAGCAGAGGGTACTGTAACTTCAGTGGTGTTGACGGACTTCTCAGATAACGTTGCTGATTCCACATCTAGCAATACAGATGAGAAACCAACTAAAGAACAAGCCAAGGTGTATGCTTTCTTAACAGATCAGTGTACATACAGCAACTCTACTGCATCTGCTGATTTGGAGGGTTCTAAAATGACTGCAGAAGAAATTGTAAGTAAAGAAACATATTCAGGGTCATTCACATTGAAAAGTGGGAAAAGCAACTTCCCAACATGCAAGATTCTCACTGAGAATCCATATATATTAACTTCATCAGAAGAAAAACATCAATGCCAAGCTGTGCCTACTGAAGCTGTAGAACATAATGACAATGAAAATGCAAATGCCCCTGCTCATTCTCTACGTGACTTGCAAAGTAATGATGCTAATCAAAAGGATATGTTTGGTTCTGTATTACCAAAAAACAGAAAATATGCAGGTAAACCACTTTTATCTTCTGTGTCCTATTTATCTCCTCTCAGGATATAATTTTGCTTTTACTGCATATTCCACAGGATTATGCAACACATTGAAACAGAATATCCAAATGTTACTTGTAAGTTTTCTTGTACTACTGGGATTCCAAAGTTTAGGCCTTGGGCATGACTTCTTCCAAGCTTTGACGCTTTAGTCTGACCAGTTGATAACACAGTTAGCACCTGGTGATGGGTTTGGCTTTGCACCTCTACAAGTACCTACTATCAAAGTTGTTGCGTTAAAGAATACTAGGAAATACACTATTGTGAATGAAAGAAGTCTGCATTTGAATGCCATGCAAGACCTAGATTATGATGTCAGTATGGACAAGAGCCTTTCCTATTCAAATGAATGAGAATTCTTCAAAGACATGAAAATGGCTCAATATATCAAGAATTCAGGCAGGGAGCATTGCATGTCTTGTTTATAGAAGTCAGAAGTTCTCCAATTTTGTATAGCAGGCCAACTGATGTCACTGAAGCAATGTTGAACTCTCTTTTATGTTCAAGAGAATCTGTATAGCTGTCCTTGGCCCGGAAAAGTAAGTAAGAGTATCCTTGGGGTATTTATGAATCTGTAAATTTTTGAGATTAATGAGATTTTACTTTCAATACCGGCAACTCTTGTGTACAATGTACAATAGAAATAGAAACCGTGTATAGGAAACTCTTGTACAATGTAAAAAGGAAGATAACTAATGTACCCATCATTCACAGCATATTTATATGAAGTGCATAAAAAATTATTTCTAGCATTGAAAGTGCTACATCTAGATATTGCTCACCAGAAATAGGTGGAACCATGTGCAATCAATCAACCAGTTCACCAAATGCTCTAATAAAATCCTGTCCCAGTTATTAAAAAAAAACAGTATTAACATACATGAAACAACATTGCTTAAGGCAGAAGATTAGGAAGGTGACATAAGTGAAAAGCACATATTTTTCAATATAGTACTCCATATTAAAGAGATTTGAGACATTCTGTTCACTAACATATGCAGTGATATTTAGTTGCATACCACATACAAAAACACCTAGCAACATCTTTAGATACCAATGCATTAGCTTGTACCTTAATTTGATGGATTATCTCTTTGCTTTTTCTTCTGAAAAAAGGTTCAAGCCCATCTTGCTGGGGTTTGCAATGATTTGTCTCCAGTTTCATAGGAGGAGGATATCATGTTATACAGAAACAGAATCAAGCAGATGGTCATAATCCCAAATTGTGTGCCTTGACATCTTCAAGTGTTCATTTAACTGCAGCAGAGTTCTGTATATCCCCTCAAGCTGAGGGTGCGACCTATCCTCTGAATTGAAGTCATAAGCTCTGTTTTCCACCTCAATAGAGCTCTGACCTGGCTTCTTTCTAACACCAATATCCCGCATGACTATCCTTGATGCCCTAGCTTCATCCCACCTACCAAGAGAAGCGTATATGCTAGACAGAAGTGAATAATTGCCACTATTATGAGGCTCCACTTTGAGTAGGTGCCGAAGAGCTCGCTCCCCAAGTCCAGCATTGGCTTGGTTCCTAGATGCAGCAAGCAGTGATCCCCATATAGCTGCATTTGCTTCAAAAGGCATTCTTTTACTTAGGTCTTCAGCCTCTTGAAGGCGACCAGAACGCCCTAAAAGATCAATGATGCAGCCATAGTGTTTAATGTTGGGTTGAATCCCATACCTTTCTTCCATTGTATAGAAATACCAGCGACCCAATTCAACAAAACCAGCATGGCTGCAGGCAGAAAGTACAGCTATTAAAGTCACATCATTAGGCTTAATTCCAGTCCCTTCCATTCGAGAAAACATGTCGAGAGCTTCTCTTCCAAGGCCATTAGTAGCCAACCCAGAGATCAATGTTGACCAAGTTACCACATTTTTGTTGGTCATACTCTCGAAAAGTTGTACAGCCTTCTGTATGCTCCCTGATTTAGCATACATATCAATAAGTGCATTTTTAAGACTTATAGTTCTCTGCAACTGATGTTGCTCAATATAAGTGTGGATCCACTCACCCAACTCAAGGTCACCCAAATTTGCACAAGCCGAGAGTGCAGCCAACATGGCTACCTCATCGGGCTTGACTCCACTTGAATCAGCCATCATTCTCCGAAAAACAGCAATAGCATCATGAGACTGATTTCCCTGAGCATAACCAGTTATGATAGTAGTCCAAGAAACAACATTTCTCCTGGGCATACGCTGGAACAAGTCAGCTGCACTACCCATATCACCAGCCTTGGCGTAGCCGGCTATTATGGCATTCCACAGCGCCACATCCCAATGAAGCATTTCATCAAACACCTTTCGTGCATCGGAAACAAGCCCGCAAGAAGAGTACGTACGTACGAGCGACACCCCCACGTGGACATCATTGTTCAATCCTGCCCTAACAGCCTCGCAGTGAATCTGCCGGCCGGTGAATATCAATCCACAATCGCCGATAACGGCACTCAACACAAACGGAATAGAGTAAGTATCGTGCTTCAAACCTATGACTCGAGCCCTTTTATAGAGGCTAATGGCCTGTTCGGACAAACGCGGCTGGCGAGCGAGAGCGTCAATGGCGGTGTTGTATAGGTACATATCCGGATTGGGAGCGAAGAACACTGAGAAATACACATAGTCGGAGAACCCAAGCGCGGAGAGAGTGGCGACGAATCGATTGAGAAGTATGTTATCGTGATCCAGAGCTCGGACGAGCATATAGCAGTGGGCTTGATGAATATGCGCTGCAGTGGAGCATTTCTTTAGCAGAACCTCAAAAGATTGGTCTACAGGCGGAAAGACGCCGGCGTTTCCGTGGAGGTGTTTAAGATTTCTGAGTAGTGGCGATGGCCATATGCCAATTTTACGACGGCTCAGCCGCGTAAGTAGCATTACCTTCAAATACAAAAGAATCCGAAATCTCTATGGATACTCTCAAGCCTGGTGAATTAACACTGCATGTCTGCATTTTTACCTTCACAGGAGGCTTGTCTTTTTTGTGTAAAAGAAAAAGAGAGGGACAATTAAAAGAATTGTTATACCAATTAAGAGTAAATACCAGTGGAGGTCCTCCGACTTTGATGGCACCGCCATTTTTAGTCTTCAACTTTTAAATTAACCATTTTTAGTCTTCTGACTTTGATGACACTGCCACTTTTAGTCCTCAACTTTTAAATCAACTACTTTTAGTCATCTTACTTTTTGTTTCTTGCCACCTATGATCCTTTCTTTACAATTAGACATCTAATGTCATTTTTTCAAGGGCAATTCAGTCATTTGGTCCAAAATTTAGTGTTAACAAAGAGGAGTGGAGAATAGAGTTTCTTCAATTATTCTGATGATGAAACATAATACTTAATACATTAATTATGAAATGACTGAATTGCCCTTCAGAAAATGACATTAGATGTCCAATTCTAAAGGAAGGACCATAGGTGGCTAGAAACAAAAAGTAAGAGAACTAAAAGTGGTTGATTTAAAAGTTGAGGACTAAAAGTGACGGTGCCATCAAAGTCGGGGGACCTCCAATGGTATTTACTCTACCAATTAAACTCGTTGAAATAAAAAAAAAATAAAGAAAAATATGAAAAGACAAAAATATTCTAGTATGAATTATGAAAAGACAAAAAATAACTAAAGAAAAATATGACAAAACAAAAAAAATAACTAAAAAAAAATGAAAAGACAATAATTTGTATCCTAATACGGAGTAGTATTTATACAATTATACAAGTAGAGTTATGAATTATGATGACGGTCTATTGAGAAGATAATTGCCATGTTTGATAAATGATTGTTAGGTAAGGGTAAAAAGGTATTTGGTAAATTAATTTTTAATTGTTTGGTATAATTTCTTTTAAAGCTTTTAAAAATAAAAAAAAAATTAAAAAATTCCATCACTTTTATGGCCGCAGCATACAACACGCCTCTAAGCTTAGAAATCATTTAAACCCAATTCAAAATATTGATGGTGCAATGATGAAAATATTTGACTTGGCTGTAATATTTTATGAGATCCAAAGAAGAACTCAACATGTTATTTAGCTCAATCCCCTTTCACCATACCTTTTCCTTTTAGATATTATTATAGAAGCTCTCTTGTGACTTGTGTATGCTAAAGAAAGCAGTAGTGACTGAAGGAGCTATTGATAGTTTGAAAATGAACAGAAATGCCCCATGCATAACACACCTTTTCTTTGTCAATAGCATATTGATACTACGTATTTAGTAATAGCATCTACAACATTGGATTTTGAAGAGTTTCTCCAGGCTTTGAAGCTTATGTGGAAGAAAGAGGTGAGAAGAAAAAGAAGAAAATTGAACTCCTATTGATTTTTTTGCCAAAAAAAAAAAAGAAGAAGAAGAAATTGGCAGTGCACGCGCAGGTGCATTAAAGACCTAGAAATTGGCACGCACTGCACCCCCCACCCTGGCCTGACAAGACTGGAGGGAAAAAGCATGGTGACTCAACTGATCGATAGAGACTAGACTTTTGCTCATTGAGCAGAAACCGAAGTATCATGTGTGGTAACCTTGGAAGTCATCCTTTCTGGGCATAATGGACTCTTATGCTTCTGCCATCCAATAACTACATAGAAGCATAATAATGAATCCAGGAGAGACTACTAAAGTGTATGCATTAAAAACACTTTTACAAGTACCTGGCCATCCATTTCCTTTAAAGCCTTGCTTGCTGCAGTTTCAGACTCAAATTTCACAAACCCATAGCCCTTGGATTTCCCACTTTTGTGGTCACATATTACCTTCACTAAAACACGCAATACAATGTATCCTGTCT
Source organism: Ipomoea triloba (assembly GCF_003576645.1). Classification (NCBI taxonomy): domain Eukaryota; kingdom Viridiplantae; phylum Streptophyta; class Magnoliopsida; order Solanales; family Convolvulaceae; genus Ipomoea; species Ipomoea triloba. The sequence goes on from NC_044929.1 coordinate 6,450,274, forward strand.
TTTCAGAGGTAGCAAAATGTTGCAGAAACTGGAAAAGATCACTGGCTTTTCTATTAATTATTACCTTCAATTAATTCACCATGGCTCTCAAAAGCTCCCTTTAGAACAGCTTCATTGGTGTCGTATGAAAGGCCTGAAACATTCGTTTGTAATAAAATTTAGGATGGCACAGAGAACCCAAATCTGGGATTTGTTCAAAATATGCAATTCTGTGTGGGGAGGTGTGTGTGTGTGTTGGGGGGGGGGGGCAACAGTTAGTTCAAGAAATATTGTGCATTTTTATTAACGTTAATCAATTATCTATTGGTTAATGGTTCATCAAACTCTACCAATTATGGCGCAGCATAAAATTCATTGTTATTTAGACAATTTGTCAAACATCTTACAAGCAAGAAATAAACCCTTCGCATAAAGTAAGAGTAGAGAGACCTCCGATGAACAGATTGCGGCAAGCGAGACTTGACATGAGCCTTCTGGCAAGTGGGGCTGCAGCAGAGATGGGGATGGCATTCAGGCATTGCATACGGCGCATTGATTTTTATTCTGGATGGTGTACTCTGCTTGATCCTATAGAATTTTATGCAAGACATAAGTTACCCGCAAATACAAATGTATTTATAAGTATAATCTATATCTATATATATATTAAAACAGAAGTACTAACTTTCCCGCTCATTTTAGTCCAAAAATTTTGAAATCGGTCAACATAATATTATATAATAATTACTTATCAGAAATTCTAGCCTTCCTTATCATTCCTTATTTATGGCTAAAATTGACAAAATATTCAAAATATGATTCCATTCCTTATTCTACATGAAAATTAATTTGAAATATTTTAGTCAATTACATTCCTGTATGGATTCCTTATTTATGTACATATATTAACAAAATAGTCACACGGAAATAATAATTATTAAACAAAATAATAGTTATTATACCATGCAATTCAATTATTGTTCAAAATATTTTAATCTTGCGTATAATATATATATATATATATATATATATATATATATATATATATATATATATATATATATATTACTCTATGATGTATATTATAGTATTCAAAAAAAATTACTATATTATGTTAATGTACGTAATTAAATTCCTCTCATGATAATATTCAAAAAAAAAAAAAATTCCAACAATCAAATTACTATATGATGTATATTATAGTATTAAAAAAATATTACTATATTATGTTATTGTATGTAATTAAATTCCTCTCATGATAATATTAAAAAAATGAAAATTTCAACAATCAAATTACTATATGATATATATTATAGTATTTAAAAAAATATTACTATATTATGTTAATGTACGTAACTAAATTCCTCTCATTATAATATTCAAAAAAAAAATCAAACAATCAAATTACTATATGATGTATATTATAGTATTAAAAAAATATTACTATATTATGTTAATGTACATAACTAAATTCCTCTCATGATAATATTCAAAAAAAAAAATAAAAATTTCAACAATCAAATTACTATATGGTAAAAAAAAAATAAAAATTTCAACAATCAAATTACTATATGGTGTATATTATAGTGTTAAAAAAATATTACTATATTATGTTAATGTACGTAATTAAATTCTTCTCATCATAATACTCAAACAAAATAAAAATTCCAACAATCAAATTACAATATGATGTATATTATAGTATTAAAAAAATATTACTATATTATGTTAATGTACGTAATTAAATTCCTCTCATGATAATATTCAAAAAAATAAAAATTCCAACAATCAAATTACAATATGATGTATATTATAGTATTCCAAAAAATATTAATATATTATGTTAATGTACATAATTAAATTTCTCTCATGATAATATTCACACAAAAAAAAATTTACAACAATTAAATTACTATATGATGTATATTATCTATATATATATATTAAAACAGAAGTACTAACTTTCCCGCTCATTTTAGTCCAAAAATTTTGAAATCGGTCAACATAATATTATATAATAATTACTTATCAGAAATTCTAGCCTTCCTTATCATTCCTTATTTATGGCTAAAATTGACAAAATATTCAAAATATGACTCCATTCCTTATTCTACACGGAAATTAATTTGAAATATTTTAGTCAATTACATTCCTGTATGGATTCCTTATTTATGTACATATATTAACAAAATAGTCACACGGAAATAATAATTATTAAACAAAATTATAGTTATTATGTTAGCCATGTTATATTTAATACTTGTATAATATATAGTTANATCTATATATATATATTAAAACAGAAGTACTAACTTTCCCGCTCATTTTAGTCCAAAAATTTTGAAATCGGTCAACATAATATTATATAATAATTACTTATCAGAAATTCTAGCCTTCCTTATCATTCCTTATTTATGGCTAAAATTGACAAAATATTCAAAATATGACTCCATTCCTTATTCTACACGGAAATTAATTTGAAATATTTTAGTCAATTACATTCCTGTATGGATTCCTTATTTATGTACATATATTAACAAAATAGTCACACGGAAATAATAATTATTAAACAAAATTATAGTTATTATGTTAGCCATGTTATATTTAATACTTGTATAATATATAGTTATAGTATTAGTGGCTAGCCTTTGGTCAATAATGTGTTCCTATAGTTTAGGAGACTATTGTGCAGTCTCTCATATAGGAACTCCATCAATCTGTAATTCAGTTAATCGAGGTTAATCTACGCTCATCTGGTATCAGCGTCAGGTTAGGATATCTCTTTCTCTCTCCTACCTTCCCGTAAAATCGTAAACTGATGGCCTCTCCGGTGAACGACGGTGCGATCACTCCCGCTGTCGCTCCGACGATGCCGCCGACTCCATCCTTGTCGACGGCCAATCACTCCGTAACCATCAAACTTACCTCCAGGAATTATATCTATTGGAGAACCCAAATCCTACCCTTTTTACGTAGCCAAGGACTCATCGGCTACATTGACGGCTCTCATCCGTGCCCGCCGGCCACAATTCCTTCTGGCGTTCCGTCAACTGCCACTGCACCGTCGCCGGCGATCCCCAATCCTGCCTACATGCCGTGGGTGCAACAGGATCAGGGGATCCTTTCTCTAATCGTATCCTCGCTCACAAGCGAGGTAATGTATCTCGCCGTAGGGAAGGACACCTCCCGCGACGTCTGGGATTCCATCACCGGAGCTCTTGCGTCCACGTCGAGAACACGCTGCCTCAGCCTTCTAGGGCAATTCCAGACTCTTCGCCAAGGGAATTCTACACCGGCGGAGTATCTAGGTCAGGCGCAGATGTTAGTCGAAGCCCTCTCGCTAGCTGGTCGCCCTCTCACCGCCGACGAGCAGATCCTCTACGTTCTAAGAGGACTGCGTCCGGAGTTTCGCGCCTTGGCCAGCCATCTCACCGCTGCTGCAACACCGGTCACGTTGCCGCAACTCGCCGACCAAGTGCAGGCGCAGGAGTTCATCCAGATCGATGATTACTCGCCGGCTGACTCGACTGGATCGCAGGTTGCTCCGTCGGCGTTTCATACAGGTCGCGGCAGGAGCAACTCTGGAAATGGCGGACGGCATTTCTCCTCTGGCCGTGGTGGCGGTCGCAACTGGCGCGGACGTGGTGGTGGCACTCCAGGCCGCGGCGGCAGAGGCGGTACTCCCAAGTGCCAGATTTGCAGATCCCATGGACATACTGCTGTGACGTGCTTCAAGCGGTATGATGATCGGCCACCGGCTCAAGCACACGCCACTTACTCCGGCGAAGTCGCGGCTCCAATGGCGGCGGATGCGTGGTACCCTGACACCGGCGCATCCTCACATGCCACGCCGGATGCGCAGTTGCTGGATCACACTGAGCCATACATGGGTGGTGATGTGCTGAAAGTAGGAAATGGTACAGGTTTGGACATAACTAGTGTCGGTCGCACGGTTATCCCTTCTGAGTCGCACTTGTTACAAATGTCTAATATATTGCATGTGCCAAATTTGTCTTTACCGTTACTCTCTGTTTATCGTTTCACTAACGAGAATAACGTTTACTTCGAGTTTCATAAAAGTTTCTTTCTTGTGAAGGACTGCACAACGCAGGCGGTTCTGCTTAAGGGTTCCACTTCGGGCGGTCTGTACAAGTTGTTGCTTCCTCGTAGTCAATCTGCGTTCGTTACAGCCCGAGCCTCATCTGCCATTTGGCACCAACGTCTGGGTCATCCACATAGCCAAGTTTTGCAACGAGTCTTGAAACTGTGTCCAGTCACAAATAAAGTCAGTTCGTTACCAGTTTGTCCGGCCTGTCAACTTGGAAAAGCATCTCGATTTCCTTTAGATAGGGCTAAAAATAATAGCAATGCTGTCTTAGATTTGATTTTTACGGATATTTGGGGTCCGTCTCCAGTTATTTCAACCTCGGGTAGTCGTTATTTTGTCCTATTTGTAGACGACTACTCCCGGTATACTTGGTATTATCCCCTACGTGTAAAATCTGATCTATATACAGTTTTTACCTTGTTTCGGGCAATGGTAGAACGACGGTTCTCCCGTTCTATCAAGGCCATTCAGTCAGACTTAGGTGGAGAATATCGTCATCTTCACACTATGTTTGAATCGTTAGGTATAACGCATCGTCAGTCTTGTGCCCACACGCATGAACAAAATGGGAGGGTAGAACGCCGCAATAGGCACATAGTAGAAACGGGGTTAGCGTTAATGGCTCACAGTTCCACTCCCCTCAAATTTTGGGACTTCGCTTTTGAGTCTGCAACTCTTCTAATTAATTGCTTACCCTCTTCCGCTATAAAATTCAACAGTCCGTACTATAAGTTATATAATGTTCAACCTCCTTACACCTTTTTTCGTGTCTTCGGTTGTCGATGTTTCCCTTACCTTCGTCCATACAATCGCCACAAAATTGAGTATAGGTCCACTCCGTGTGTCTTCCTAGGTTATCCGGTTTCATATAGGGGGTACCGTTGCATGGACCTAGACACTGGTAAAGTCTATATCTGTCGCCATGTGCGGTTTGATGAAAGTGTTTTTCCTTTTCAGGGTACTTTACAGGATAATGTGACGTCACAAACACCTTCTATTCCTTGGGCAACTGCACCGTTAGTTACTCAAGTGCACAGTCCTTCTACACCCATAATTCCTACTACGGAGGCGTCTACGTCACAGTATGTTCCTACCTCGTCAACCGACACACAAGGTGACATACAGTTAGTACCTTCACCAACGGTAACGCGTTCTACTTCGGACACACAACCAGTCACGGCTCAAATTCAGGATACTGGTCATGCCATGCGCACACGCAGAAAGACTAAGGGTACTGGTGAGCAGTTTTTTGCTCTACACACCACCACTGATCCCACTTGTTACTCCCAAGCTGTGGGACACCCGCATTGGCGAGATGCTATGGATCAGGAGTTCAATGCATTATTGCATAACAATACCTGGAAACTTGTGCCTGCTACACCATTAATGAACATTATCGGCTGCAAATGGGTATATCGCACCAAACGTAAGGCAGATGGAACTATAGAAAGGTATAAAGCACGGCTTGTTGCCAAAGGTTTTAATCAGGTCGCGGGTGAAGACTTTTTCGACACCTTCAGTCCCGTTGTGAAACCCACGACAGTTAGACTTCTGTTTTCTCTAGCTGTCACTCATTCTTGGACTCTACGCCAGTTAGATGTCCACAACGCTTTCCTAAATGGGCATCTCCCTGAAACAGTGTATATGAAACAGCCGCCGGGGTACGAAGATCCATCACACCCTGGGCACGTTTGTCATCTACATCGTTCGCTATATGGTCTGAAGCAAGCTCCACGTGCATGGTTTAAACGCCTTCATGAGTTTTTAACAACCACGGGTTTTTCACCATCCAAGACTGACGTCTCCTTGTTTTACTACGCGGCCGGTGACTCCCGGGTTTATTTACTGGTATATGTTGACGACATCATCATGATGGGTAATGACTCTGCTCTTATCGACTCTTTACTACTCAGGCTCTCTTCGGCTTTTAAAATCAGAGACCTTGGTACGCCTGGTTTTTTCCTTGGTATAGAAACTCTGTCGTATGATGGGGGGTTCTTACTTTCTCAGAAAAGATATATGCAGGATATTCTAGTCAGGGCTGGCATGACTGATTGCAAGCCTCTAGCTACGCCCGCGGCTGTCACTCAGCCGGTATCTCAGTCTGTTGAGCTCTATGATAATCCGACACACTATCGTCGCATTGTCGGTGCGCTTCAATACTTGACTATCACCAGGCCAGATTTATCATTTTCTGTCAACCGCCTCTGTCAGTTTATGCATTCACCCACTGCGGAACACTGGGGTCTTCTCAAACGGGTCCTCCGTTATGTTAAAGGTACGCTTGAAATGGGTTTACGGGTTACATCCTCAAGGCACTCCACCCTACATGCCTATTCTGATTCAGACTGGGCTGGTTGTCCAATTGACAGAAAATCAACCAGTGGTTATGCTGTGTTCTTTGGTTCTAATCTCATCTCTTGGGTCTCTCGGAAGCAACGCACAGTTGCTCGTTCTTCTACTGAAGCTGAGTATAAGGGTCTTGCAGATGTTGCTGCAGAGGTCACCTGGGTTGTATCCTTGCTCAAAGAGTTACGTCTTCACTCTGGGAATCCTGCAACTCTATGGTGTGATAACTTGGGGGCCACTTACATGGCTGCTAATCCAGTTTTTCACGCTCGCACCAAGCATGTTGAAGTTGATTATCATTTTGTCCGGGATAAGGTGGCTTCTGGCGAACTCGTTGTCAGTTTTGTGTCTACACAGGATCAGCTTGCTGACATCTTCACCAAACCATTACCGGCCAAGCGTTTTCAGACTCTACGAACCAAGCTCAATGTTGTGTCCCCTCTACCTTGTGCTTGAGGGGGCGTGTTAGCCATGTTATATTTAATACTTGTATAATATATAGTTATAGTATTAGTGGCTAGCCTTTGGTCAATAATGTGTTCCTATAGTTTAGGAGACTATTGTGCAGTCTCTCATATAGGAACTCCATCAATCTGTAATTCAGTTAATCGAGGTTAATCTACGCTCATCTATTATACCATGCAATTCAATTATTGTTCAAAATATTTTAATCTTGCGTATTATATATATATATATATATATATATATATATATATATATATATATATATATATATATATATATATATAT